>NC_143488.1:77352135-77648716 GCF_027475165.1 Benincasa hispida | reverse complement strand
TAAAAAAAGATCATAAAATGATGGGTTCCAAATATTATAAAAGAAGTTGATGACTTTAGTTTCAAATTGTCCCAGTTATATACGCTTTAAGCTTGAGTGTTGTCAACTCTATTTAAATTCCCTTTATATTCTCTAGTATGAGAGTAGGAAAAAAGTGTGAGTAGTACAAAAATTTGAAAGACTACTTTTGTAATCGGGATCCGGGAGAATACTATTTTATGTGATTGTAAAATTTTTTCATATTATGGATTTCTTTTTGGTGGACAATGGTTTCTCTCCGAGTTTGGAGTATTCCTCGTAAATTCTTGTATTTCTTTATTTTGTGTATTTTTTAATTTCTCTATTATTTTCTGCCTATTTTTGTAGTACTAGTGGGAAGTATTTTTTTTCTCCAATAAGTGGTATAAGAGTTTTAGATTTCTAGTTTCTTGAATTTCTGAGTATGTTCTATGCTTGTAGCATTGTTTTAACTTCCACTTCATAAAATAATTCTTGAAATGTGCTATGTTATTGTGAATAATGTGAGTTGTTTCCTATTTGTTAACTTGCTAGGAGTGAAACAGATGTGTGTCAATCTTTATGAATTCAATAAAGTTTGATGTAGAGAAATTTGATGGAAAGATAAACTTCAGCTTGTGGTAATGCAAGTCAAGGATGTGTCAATACAATCTGGGCTATGTAAGTGTAAGTTAAGTAGTGATAGCGGTCCAGTGCAACTCATGACTAACTCTAGTAGATGTTCAAAGGAAAGAGTCTTAAAGAAAAAAATAGGCTCCTAGGAATTTGCACAATCTGGGCAAATGAAAAATAGAGGAATTTTTTTTAAGTGCTTTAATCAGATGTTGATATCATTTTTCTCGTCAAGGGAGATAGTGGCTTCCTCTAAAGAAAGACAGAATTCATCATTGGGATATATCCATTTTACCATGATAAATGATGTGATATTAGTAGTTCAAAAAATTTTATATGGTCATAGCTTGACGGTTAAGCAAAATATGTGGTGAAAGTTGTGTTGTTGATAACTAAAAGCTTTTGGGTGGGTCATATATAGGTGGAAGTCACACCATAAATTTCAACCAGGTTTATCGCATGTGACAAAAAAAAAAGAAAATCTTGGAGGATGGTATTCCAATTAGTTTAATCTTTATGCTGAGTGAGTTATAATTCTCTGAGTTTAGAATTAAGATTGTCGGTGAAGATAATCGTTGCAATAGAAGTTATGGATTCAAATATTTTAACGAAGTGGAATTTGTTCGGTTTTAACAAAATATTAGAAGTGCAATTGTCTCACATAAAAAATGTTCAAGAAAGTGATGAGCTCTAAGCAATATAATATGAGTTTATGACTTTGGTTTTAAATTGTATCAGTTAGAAACATTTTACATTTGAGTGTGCTAACTCTAGTTAAATTATTTTTATGTATTCTCTAGTTTGAAAGTGAGAAAAGAATCTAAATAATATAAAAGTTTTGAGAGAGTACTTTTGAAATTGGGATCAAATAGAGAATTATTTCGTGTGTTAGACACTTTTTTACATAGTAGATTTTGGTGGGTCATGGTTTTTCTATGAGTTTAGAGTTTTTTTTTTGTGTAAATTTTTATATTTTCTAGCTCTATTACTTTCTTTTAATATATATTTTATTTTTATACTATTTTTGTAGTGTGGTGGGAGGTTTTTTTCCATCATCTTCATCCATACCCTATTTAATTCTTTATTCATACAATATTTTATTGAATTTTGCGAGATCAAGTTCTTCGCGAGAATTTTTTTTTTAGTGTATTTTATTTTTTAAAAATCTCAATTAAATATCTTGATTTTTTTAATAATTTGAAATTTTAGAGATGATCTATCACACAGATTTCAGTGGTCATACAAGATATCCTATCAATTTTATAGACAATAACAGAATAACAGACAGTAAGTCAAGAATAAATAGACAGAGATTGGTAACCCAATTTGGTGATGATCCACGTATGTCGGAGAAAAAATGTACCCAAGAAAGATAATTCACTAATATTTAAAAATTAAGTCATTTACAACGTTGTACTTATGATGCAGGGCTTGGGAATTTATAATGGTTATATCTTTATTTGTTTGTTTTAATCATTTTTAATTTAATATTTTAGATTAGATGTGACAAAATTCTTCTCCCTTGGGTCTATTTAAAGGAGGTTAAGATTAGTGAGTTAGTTAGGTAGTTTAGGTATGAAACCACCCCTTCCCTTTGGATTTATTTAAAGGGAACTTGTTAGTATTTCATTCATTATTGAACATCAATAAAATTCCTTTAACAAGATTGCGCCAAGAAACTCTTCCCTTGCAACATTACATCAATTGGTATCAGAGCCCCCTCGACTTAGGACTCGATGGTGACCAACAACACCCAGAATCTAGAGCCCCCACTGGGATGTGGAAGCATCTTCATCCTCTCCACAATCTCTCAATCTGCGCTTGACTAAAGTGGAAGTAGCACTCAAAGAACAAAGCTCTCGATTGTTGGATGTACAATCCAAGATGGTTGGTCTTATGGCTTCAATGGCTGGAATTTAGCAAGTAGTTGAACTGCTCACTCAAGAAAAAGGGAAAACTACTGCTATCACTGACGAAGAACAGAATTTCAAACCCTTGGATATTCAAGAACAAGGTAATTCGCTTCACCCCACTGCTGTAACTGTGCAAGAACAACATTTCAGACCTTTGTGTATTCAAGAACAAAAAAATCCACTTCACCCCACTAGTGTCACTGTCCAAGAACAAGTTAATTCACTTTACTGTGAGTTTGAACGAGAAGTTTTACCTTGTGCTTGACAAGAAAAAGTCGTTCTGAGAGCACCAAGATTTCAAGAAAATCCAAAAACTCGCGTGAAAGGCATAAGGCCACCTGAACAACAAGCTGCTTATGGCCAAAGAAATGAATTTGGGGGAAACCTCCTACACAATATTCAAGGTACTCAGTTATTGTATCCAAGATTCCTTCCGCCCAATGTTATTGGCTTGTATCGGACTATTCAGACGAGGAGGATTTTGGAAATTCAATGCATGATTACTACTGTAGATATCCCCCACACCAAGAAGAGCACAACTAGCTCCAAGAAAACATCCATAATCAGCCATACTACAGAACATTTTACCACAAACATCATCCAAATTGGCGCCAACATTGTGGAACATATAGGGAACAACCGTGGAGACAAGAACAAGATTACTAGATGAAAATTGATCTTCCATGTTATAGTGGTCGCAAGAATATTGAAGTGTTTTTTGATTGAGTTAAGAACGTGGAAAGCTTATTCAAATACATGGGCACTCCAGAAGAAAAGGTGGTGAAACTTGTTTCTTTTAAGCTGAAAAGTGGAGTTTCCGCTTTATGGGACCAAGTGCAACATAATTAAAAAAAAAAAAAAAGTTTGGAAAGTGATCGATTGTTAGCTGGCAAAAAATGTTGAAGTTGATGAAGAAAAAATTCCTTCCAGCCAACCATGAAAGTGAAGGAATTCTATGAAGAGAGAACCTTGAGCGGAAGCAAGATCGTCCAAAATCCATTTTTCATTAAATGTAAGTTTTACAGTAAATCAAGTATAAGATATGCATTTACATAAATTATAGCATGCATTAATTAAAAAAAGACTTAGGGTTTCAGAAACCCTTACCTTTGAAGACTATTTTTCAAGAATCCCTCGAACAAGTCACGAACGGATCTCCTTCTCCAAAAGGGACATCACCAAATAGAGCCTCTTGTATTCTCCTTAGGGATTGAGAATGGCAGGAAGTGTGGGCTCTAAAGGTTTTGGAAGAGGGAAGGAGATGGAGAGGAGGAGAGGGAGGAGAAGAACTTTTCTTCTCTTTTCCTTTTTCCATTCTCAATATTTCATGGAGGAAAATGAATTTGCACCATCCATCTCTCTGACCCCTCTCATCTTGTATTTGGCTTAAAGAAATTAAGGAGAGAGACTTCTCCCTCTCTTTAATTAATTAATATTAATTTAATAAAATAAAATTAATAATAATTATACATATAATAATAACCTTATTATATGTATATAAACTATATGTTATATCCCATATAACACATAATCTATAGTTACATATTGTATCAAATACAATATAACTTATAGATGTATTTTCTCTCAACCATACAATACATTTAATATAAATCATATTTATAGTAAACTCACTTATATGAATGAGATTCATACAATTGATATTTGGATCACATCCAAATATTTAATTCTTCTCAACTTCTTTATGGTATTTAATATAAATCATATTTATATTAAATTTAATTACATAAATCTCATTCATATAATTAGTATTTGAATCATATTCAAATTCCTCTCATATTATCTTATATTATAATGTATCAAATATATTACATTAATTATATCACATATATAATTAATTCCCTCAATTAATTTGAACACTTCAAATTAATCCAAAAATAATTCTCAATTAAATTTCTATTGAACTACGAGGGGACCCTATGGACCTGTAGGAAGCTCTAACGGTACTTGGCTAATTAATTAAACTCTTTAATTAAATTACCCAACATCCGTTAATTGCCGGTCATTCCACTAAAGACCGACAACTGTACTCTGCGTACAACAAATAAATTTCTATATCCATTGGATATAACCAATCAACAGTACAAAAATCCTTCACAAATTGCTTGTAAGTACGGTAGGCCAAAATTACCGTTTTGCCCCTGTAGTTACATCTAACTTCTTAAGTTCCACTAATCCCTCTAATGAACAATAAGTTATAGTCCAACTATGATCAAGTCCCTCTCGGGCCAGAAGAGGGTGTCGTCACTATGTTCAAGACCTAGAATCAAGGGAGCAATTTATCTACTTGCCCCTGCATGGGGAAGGAGTGAATTCCGTCTCATATAGTTGTGTTCCCAATTCCCCAATCAGACGAATCCCCAAAATCGTAGACTTATTGAGTTAGCAATCTAGCCACTCTCACCCATACAAATCAAAGGACTGCTTTTATGAGCAAGAGTTCACAACTGATTTAGGTCATGTCACCTATGGTCATCCTAGTTAAATGTAAGTCTCTATTATTACCAACGTTATATAAAGAAACTAATCATTTTGTGGTCCGGTCTTATACAAACTCTTTGTATAAGATACCCCTATTCATATGTCTCTACATGAATGATCTCAGATCATTTGTAGGACTTTACAACACTTGTAACACCTACAAAGTGGGTCATATGCATAGTGTCACCAGGATAAGGTACCCAATCTTATCCATCTACTATAGACCGTTTAGGTTATTATTTAAACAAGATCCACTTCTACTTGTTTAAATTACATAAAATAACCTAGGATCTTAATTTATCGAATTGAGTATATGCTTATAAAAACCACTTATTTTATTAATAACAATATGTTTATACAAAATTTATAGACTACGAGATTACAAGGAGATTTAAGATACCAATCCTAATAGAAAGGTTGTTGTACAATCAATTTCAGCACTACAAATAGGGTACAAAAGATGAAGAAGAGTACACTGAAGAGTTTCATAAACTGAGTGCTCAAAAGAACTTTATCGAAAGCAGAAATCAGTAGATTGCACGATATATAGATGAGTTGTGGTATGAAATCAAAGAAAAGCTCCATCTGCAACCATTGACAAGTGTGGCAGAGGTTGTTTCTTATGTCACAATAGTTGAAGAAGATGAAACTCTAAAACAGAAATGTTGGCCTGGAAAGAAATCTACTTGGGATAAGGCTTCATCATCCTAACCGAGGAAGGTTCAATAAGATTCAATCAAGGCAGCCAACCAAGGTGTCTTGGCTAAAGGAAAAGAACTAGTAATGGCTAAGGAAAAAGCTAGACACAAAGGAAGTAATCACTCTTCTAACTTAAAAAAACCCTTATAATTGGTCTAACTTGGGAAAATGATTTAAGTGTGGTCAAACCGGACACCTCTTCAATGATTGTCCTCAAAGACAAACTCTTACAATCTAAGAAGATCAAGAAGACCAAGAAGAAGATTACATTGATGAAGAAAGGGGTTGACGATGAAATTGCCTATATAGGGGCCGATGATGGAGATGCACTATCATGTGTCATCCAAAAGACATGAGTTATTTTGAACTCGATGCAAAATCAAAGGAAAGATTTGTAACATCAATGTGGATAGTGGAAGCACTGAGACAATGATGTCCAAAAAACTTGTGCAAACCCTAAAACTAAAAACAGACAATCACCTTAGTCCTTATAAGGTGGGATGGATAAAAAAAAAGGAGGTGAAGTCCTTGTAAACGAAATATGCACAGTGCCCTTATCCATGGGCACTCACTATAAGGATCAAGTTGTATGTGATGTGTTGGACAAAGACGCTTACCATATCTTACTTGGTAGGCCATGGATGTATGATAATCAAATCATCTGCAAAGGGTGCAAAAACACTTTTGAGTTCATGTGGATTGGGAAAAAGGTTGTCTTGCTACCCCTTCATGCTTCAATTCCACAAACTAAGAAAGAGGGAAACCACAAGCTAAAAGGACCCTTGTTCACATAAATTCTCATAAACAAGTAGTGTCTAAGGCTAGCAAATTCATAATAGCCCTCTTTGTTAAAAATAGCTTTGAAGCATTGCTTGATGACACTGTGGACAGTAGAGTTACTAAACTTCTAGAGTCTTTTCCTTCCTTTTACCCAAACTCCCAATGATCTACCACCACTTTGAATAATCCAACATCATATTGACCTCATCCCTGGCTCAATCCTACCTCATCTACCTCACTATAAAATGAACCCAAATGAATACCAAACTCTTAATCACATAATCAAGGAACTCCTTAGGAAAAAGCTTATTCAACCGAGTCTCAGCCTATGTGTTGTGCTTGCCCTATTAGCTCCTAAAAAAGATGGCTCATGGAGACTTTGCATTGATAGTCGTGCCATCAACAAAATTACAATTAAACACCAATTTTCAATACCAAGAATCTCACATTTTCTAGATTAATTGGTTGGTTCAACAATCTTTTCTAAGATAGACTTACTTAGTGGTTACCACCAAATTCGAACACACCCACGTGATGAATGGAAGATGATATTCAAAACTAATGAAAGACTATTTGAATGGTTGATGATATCTTTTGGGCTATCCAATGCACTAAGCACATTCATGCGAATCATGAACCAAATCTTTCTTCCTTTATTGAATAAGTTCGTCGTAGTTTACTTCAACGATATCCTCATCTATAGCAAGTCGGTAGAGGATCATCTCTCACATTTAAAGGAAGTATTTTCTATCGTTACTACTAATATATTGTATATAAACCTTAAAAAGTGTACTTTTCTATGTCACAACATCTCTTCTCTAGGTTTCATCATCAATGATGCAGGTATTCAAGTAGACCCTTCAAAAGTCAAGGCTATTACATAAGACCAATATCTTCAACAATTAAAGAGGTTCAATCCTTCATTGATCTTGCATCTTTCTATAGAAAGTTCATTAAAACTCTTAGCACCGTTGCAGCTCATCTGATAAAGTTTCTCAGGAAAGGTAATTTTTTTTTTGGATCAAAATGCTCTAGATAGTTTTAAGACACTTAACTAGCTTATCCATCTGTGCTAGCCTTGCCAGATTTTACTAAATTTTTTTAGGTCTCAGTTGATCTAGTGGTGTAGGGATAAGTGTAGTCCTTTCATAAGAATCCCATCCCATAGAATTCTTTAGTGAAAAAGAAAACTTACCTAGACAAAAATGGAGCATCTATCAACAAGAATTATATGCCTTAGTGAGAGCTTTATACTAATGGAAACATTATCTAATAGGAAAGGAATTTGTTCTCCTTACTGATTATTATTCCTTAAAATTTATTCATTCTCAAAAACACATTAACTGTATGTGTCACACCCTTCCCCAGATTACCCTCTTAATCTAAGAAGGGATGTGAAGACAACAATTGTCAATCCTCTTATGACAATTTGTGTCCAACATACTCCTGAAAACCTATACCCTTAGCACCTGTTACACTTGATTAGCAGTTTATAATCCTCTAGAACTTAACACGTAGTTTCAACAACAGCTTTAAACATATAATTTACTGCTAATAAGAAAGATCAACATTAACATATATAACAGATTTAGAAATTGCACTTATATACAATACAAACTCCACTCTTTCCCCCTTCCTTTTGACATAGACATAAAACTAATAACAGAATATTGTGATCCACCTTAAACTGCAATTTTCCTTAGGGTCTAAAAAGTGACTGACTGGCAGAACTGCTAGGCCTCGACATGTTGACGACTACCTGAGGAGGAAAACACTTTTTAAGAGTGAGTTGGAAAATTTAGTGTGTGACTATCTTAAGTAAAATGTACTTTAAATCATAATTAACATAAACATGTTTATCAAAGAAACATTTATTGGTTTTTAAAATGGAATTGAAATCATAATAATACATCATATAAAAATCCTGAAATAATTTATTAGCATCTTTCTGAAACTCTACTACTCTGCTTCCTAAACATGTAGGAGAGGCTTTTTGCTCAATCCTCAATAACCTTAGTTAAAATAGAGCCCTTTTGTTCAATCTCAACAACGTCGATAACGTAGTCATACGTGCACGTAGAGTTAGATTGGGTCCTAACCACCTTACCATACCTTCAATGTCAAGGATCCCTAACATCATTGAAATCTAGGTACATTACCATACCATCGATACCAACATTGGAGTAGGGTTTGTACAAGGTACAAACATTTAAACATTTAAGAACATATACAAAATATGCATATTCAAAATAACCATACCTCCTAGTTTCATATCAACGTACAGTGCCTTGTAAAACATAAAATATACTTGATTAATTTTAACATGCGATAAAACATGGCATAGGCTTACTAGAAAACACATGTTAAACTCTTTAATAACTTCATTATTTAAAAACATAGATCATGAGATCACATTCATTTTAAGGCATGCATTGGAGAAAATCATGATATAATAACTTAATATGAAATGCCTATTGGTGCGCGAAAATTAGAGGTCAATTTTACTCGATAACCAACTTCCCTTGGACGCGTTATACGATGCATGTTCCTAAGATATGTGTTGATAGTCATGCGTTGATGGTCATGCGTTGGAATGAAAATTACGTTAATTAATGTATGCGATGACCATGCGTCCTGCCACAAGTTTTCTTGCATTCACGCCAAGTATAACATGAATGCAAGTTTCTTGGGTAATCTAAGGTCGAACATAGGGACTTGTAACTGCGGTGATTGTGCATGTGGCGGTTGAATAAAAGAATAAAGGGGATGTTGCAAAATTAATCCTACTTCTACTCCTATCTATGAGACAACACAATGAGAATATGCATGAAAGGTAGAGATATGAAAAACCTTAACATGAAATAAATGTGTGGGAAAATAGATAAAATGCGGAGATATTTTCATTGCAAAACTTAAGAGTGATTGCAAGGGCAACCCTAGTCAATGCAATCTGTGCAATCATGCTACAACCATACACGGCAAGTCATTTTCCAATGGAAATGCAGTGCTCCTAATTCTAGGATGCATGTTGAATGCAAAAGTGTCCATAGAGCTTATTTCTAAGTCTCTACTCTTGTCCTATGCGATGATGCAAAATGCATGAAAGCAAGGTGACTGCATACAATTGTATCCTATCTTTAGGATGCATGCGATGCATTAATAACAAATAGTGCTCATTCCTAAGCGCCTATCTCTTATATTATGTATTCTAATCTGGCTCTCCCAAGCCTAGATTCTGACCTGACCTTCCCAAGCCTAGATCTTGTCCTTAGACTACCCTCCCGAGTATTCCTAATAGACGAATGAAGCATACATAATACAAGACAATCGCATAAACTTCGTTGACCTAGGATTGTTACTATCCGTAGTGAACAATGCATACCTTGCTTAATGCGTTCAACCACTTACCCTTCTAGTCAGTTGATTGTTGCTGACTTCACTCAGACAAGTAACGCGTTAGCCTATAGATAGGCATTGCAACAACTTGTCACTAAGAAAATAAGATTACTCACATACTCGTGCAATGCACACCTCTCGGTGGGTTGCTTCATGCTTCATATTCCTAATCCACATGACTAAGTATGCAATACCCAAGCACTCCCACTGAGTGTTGCAATGAAAGTAAAGATGCTAAGCAAGAAGATGGAGATGAAGTCGAAGGAATAGAGAAATTCATTGAAAACACATTGTATTAATTTCTTAATTCAAAATGTCATACAATATAATATAGGAAAAAAAAAGAAAAAGAAATGACCAGCTGGAAGCAAAACTTTGCCTTCGACCGGATGTGCGTCAAGGCTGCTGGTGGTGCCATGGATGGGCAGAGGAGCTGACTCTCTCGAGATCTAGCTCCGGTCGAAGGCTTCGGTCGTCACTCAGAATGGATGAAGGAGGTGAAGAATTCTCAGCCATCTTCTCACGCAATTTGTCTGGATCACGGGGAAAATCCCTGTTTGAAGGGATAATCTTCGGATGACTTGGAATTTTGCTCATTGGATTCTATTTATAGATTTTGGACCACCGACAGCATTAATTGGACTGCTCTGAGTCTGACGTTCGGTGCATCAGTCCTTTCTAAACCTCTATCACTAACAGTACGGTAGGTGAAATGTCAGCATCAGCTTTGGATTTTCTCGAGGTAGATGCGTTGATGCGTTCATTCCACCAACCTTGCATTGATCCCATTAGAATACGTTGTTGCAAAACCGCAATCATTTACTGGCCGCATTTTCTTAACACTGCAACTCTACATGATGACCGCAATCGCTTGACGAGCGCAACTCCCATGCGATAGACGCATACGGCTGATTACCACAACATCCATGCATTGATCGATGCATTTGCCTTGCGATGGAGTGTTTCTCCATATGCGGTCGTCTATGCGATGGTCCGTTTTCCGCATTTGTGTTCATTTCTTGCATTGGCTACAAAAATAGAACATTGAACACACAATTAACACAAAGTAATGGGTTAGCTGAGATTCGTCATGCTAATCGACGCAAACTCTTTTTCTCATGAATTTCTATCATGATAGACGCAATATCTGCTTAAAAATCTCCATAATTTTAAGTTAAAGGACTAAGATGGCATGCATTTCTGCATGTCATCACCTATGCATTGGAAATCATTCATAAAACTTGCGTTAGAAAACATTTATTAAAATTTTCACTCACTATCTTAAGCTACTTATCCAAGGTGGTTGTACGCCTCTCTTATTTGCATTTACCTTGAAAAGAAAAGGTCCGATCTTGGTCAGTATACTTAGCTCCCTTTTGACCTTAACACATAGCTTAACTTCATCACATACTAATAGTTATCACATCATAGCTAAGTTCGACGCATAAAACCATTCATAACACATCGACTATCCCTAGCTATCTTACCTTATAACTTGGCTGATAATTGAGAATCCTTTCTCAAGGTACTCAATAAGCGCTAAAAATTTTCTCACTCTATGTGACGTTCATCCACTATGCGATGTACTCAGATTGTCTTCATTGTGGATCATCGCCTTCATTGTGGATTAGCTATGTTGTATGCATTAATATATAACATCACTAAGTCAACTGCTTGTTTATTCTTCGTATGCAGTTGTCTGCTTATTCATCCACAACATTATTCTAAATTTTACTTCCATACTTCATAACTTTAATTTCAGCAATCATTTAACTAAACTCCTTTCAAAGAAATCACTCATAAACATCTTAACTTTTTTCTTACCTTAGAATTTGAGCATTATTTCTTCTAGAATCGATCGGAAATCCCTCAAATTCTTCTTTAACTGGTCGAGAATTTTTTAACTTTCAAAGTCTTCAGATACTAGCAACACTCCTTCACTTAGGCATTAGAAAAATTTTGGTAAAACAATCTTCTTCTTAGTTAAGCCTATTTATACTTGGGCTTCATGAAGAGTTTGCTTAATTAATTGACACTTGACATGCTTATCCCTTCATGGACGTTTACAAGGTTGCCGCCTAGCTTACTTACTCATTAATTAAGCTGAATTCCTCAGCTTAAACTTCATTGCATGGCCTTGCGGCCACCTAAGCCTTCTTCCTTCAACGTATGACCTTTTGTCGTATCACTTACCAGCTTAGCCTTCAACAATGGCATACAAGGTTAGTCTCATAAATCCTTCAAACCACTTGTTGTATCTAGCCAAAATGTACCCCTCTTCTTGGACTCTAGCCGTATCATTCAACCGGATTGGCCGCATGGCATCTCATGGTTCTAATGCATGGAACCTTCTATTTTTCCTAAGTGTTAACTTGTTTCTACTTCACCCGAGAACGCAACATCCCACACTTAACATATTCTTAACTTTCTATACGTCGACTAAGTTACAACCTAGACACATATAGTCATAACACTTAGAAAATTTTTCTTCCCTTACATTTCAGACGCATCATTCATTATACTTAATTTACTCTTCCCATTGACGTTAATTCACATCTTAACTCATAATTAAGGGGTCTTAAACTTGATTAACTTGTAATTTATCTTCCCTTTAAAGAAATTTCGTCCTCAGAATTTACCTAGAACTCCTCATGTGAATAGGTATGGATATTTATTTTTCATCTGTTGTTCAGCTTCCCATGTAGCCTCCTCGACTTCATGATTTCTCCACAAAACTTTTACTAATGGAATAGTCTTGTTTCTTAACACCTGCTCTTTTCTTTCTAACATCTGAACTGGTTCCTATTCATAAGACAAATTCTCATATGTTCTTTTGAAAAAAAAAAATCTTTGGAAAAGATTAGGAATAAACTTAAAATATAGTTCCACGAACCATTCCCAAATAGATGGCCATACTGAGGTAACTAGGCTCTTGGTAACATGCTACAATGTCTAAGTGGAGATAAGATAACTTGTAGAAATACAAGTTATTTTACCTTTTTTATCTAAAAAAGTTAGGAAAAATCTTGGAAAATGCGATAGCTTGGTAAGAAAATCATGAAATTAATTATATCATGCGATCAAATGCATACAAAATCTCACAATCCATGAAAGATATAGAAATCGTACTTTTTGGATGCAGAAAATCTATTGATGTGATCACAAGATATCACCGCGAAGAAATTCATGACGCCAATATTGGAATCACATGGTTGGAAACATATAGTCTCATGTAATAGAAGGTGACATGACCCCTAGGCGGTGTAGGTAAATCAAAGACCAAGAGGTAGTAATTTGTGAGATCTACTTTTTGGATTCAAGTATTCGAGAATAGTTGGATACCGATAATTTAATTTTAGAGCATCTTGTTGGAAGAGAAAACTTAAAGTAAAAGGTAAATAAAAGAAATTGGAAAATTAGATTTGGTAAAGGTGTTTTTGATTTAAAAGAAAAAAAGGGGTTTTTTTTTTTTTAAGTTCGGAGATTAGGAAAAATATGAAACTCTTGCATACTTTTGATTTTGGTTTTAAATTTCCTCTTACTCAAAACTTCCCATGATCTTATTTTTGGTGCAATTACATAAAGAAATCTTGAAAGAAGTGAAGAGTGAAATGAGGGTTTGAACAAAAGTTTGTTGATAAGAGAATAAAGAAGAAAATGAATAGTACAAAAATAAAATAAAATATTCATCAATGATTAGTGTAATGTGAGAAACATGATTGCTTTTAGAAATGCAATTGCCTTAAAAGAGGGAGAGAGGTTATGTGATTAAATGTTAGGATATGATATTATATTTTGTAGTCTTATAGGAGGGAATGATTTTAATAAAAGAAAGTATGTATATATACACACACTAATGTTTAATGAAGTTATTGGAAAGAAAATGGAGATGAGATACGATGGATTTAAGCTTCAAGCCATAAACAACATCATGGTAATCAATGATTGTTGATATGACTTTTGGAATTTCAGGTTTGTCAAGAATATTGGAATAACTTATCATCCAAGATGTTATCGGCAAGAGTCTTTATGAGTGGTTATTTTGTAAGTACTTTTTCTATTTTAGCAGACTATGACTTGTGTGAACTTACGCTCGATCCATAATTGTTAACTATTGAAAGAGACATACATTTATGTGTTCTTCGCTTAGTATAATTGAACTTCAAGGGATTTATTTTTAATTGCGATTCTAGATCTAATGACTTATTTGTATTATTGGAGCTCATGAAAGAGAAAATTTCTAAAAATATCTTGATTTTAATCATTTGGCAAAAGCTCAAAGTTATTTGGCATGAAATCAAGTATTTGTGACTTTCAACAAACGATGCAATTTTCGAATCAAGAATTTATAAATACATGAATTATGGATTTATATAAGCTGAAATGTGAATTATGATGATTTCAATTAGAGCATTTATTATGGAATTATGACTTTGAGTGATGATATTATGTTGAAATTGTTTATGGCCTTGGTGAGGCATGAGAACTTATGTGCATCATATTGAAATCATTGTTAGAACCACTCAATTTCATACCCATGGTTATTCCTAGATACACCTGCGTGAATGTATTTCTGTAGTGTGAATATGATATGTATGAGGTCTTTGGGATCCATTTCGGCAAACACATAGGCTTTAGACTATGTGTTGAGGTGATTTGCACTTCGGGGGCTGCTCTATATGCACGTATGACTAGAGATTTGCTTTATTATATACCTAGAGATTACTCAATGTATAGTATGACTAGAAATTTGCTCTACTATGTACCTAGAGATTACTTGGTGCATATATGACTAGAGTGTTGGGGTTGATGCCTTAAATCTCGTAGAGGTCCTGTAGCTTGTAATTATTATGTACAAACATTTTATTTATGGAATGAAATATAGCTTCAACCAAAAATGAAATGGTAGATGTTTAGCATGTAACATCGCGTGAGTCCTCTCTCGAAGAGTCTAATTTTTTTTTTCTTTCCACCACCCCATTTTTCTAAAGAGTGGTTGGAGCAAAAAATTCATGATAAATCCTAGCAGAATTACAAAATGCAACAAATTAAGAATTTAAAATTCCTTACCATGATCGCTCATAATTCATATCACATTCTAATATTTCTCACGTTATATTCGGAGACAAAGAGCTTGAAATAATTTCAAAAGTTTATAATTGTTGCAAAATCGATAATTAAAGAACACAAAAAATGAACGTAAAGTAGGGAAAGATCGACACACAGATATACGTGGTTCACTAACAGTGTGTTAGCTACGTCCACGGGCAGAGGGAGAACAATATTATTTCAAGAGAATGTTTTCAGGATTACATAAAAAACGGTGCCTCTAGGTTAAAGAGTTTATATATCGCACTGCTCTAAACCCTAGGGTCCAAATCGTAAATAACTGCAAATAAATAAATATGTTGAATACAAAATCTGAAGCGCCAGCAAATAGATTCAAGGCATTTCAACAAATCTCCACCTTGACTTGAATTCTCTCCCAAATAACAGATGTACCAAATGCAACATAAATCAATATCGCCAGACGTACCCAGACTTCTCCCTCATGCCTCAAAGTGTCCCACAAAAGGGACCACTAACAATTCAAAACATTCAGCAAATCCAAACAATGTTGGAACTTGCCTTGTGGAACCGGTTTGGTGAACATATCAGCAGGGTTATCAGCAGTACCAATTTTCATCACTTTAACTCTCTGTTCACCTCTTAAGAAGTGATATCTTACATCTATATGCTTAGTTCTCTCATGATGAACTTGATCCTTGGCTAGGCATATTGCACTCAAACTATCACAATATACAATAGCTTGGTCATGATGTAAACCAAGATCACCAACTAACCCCCTCAGCCATATTCCCTCTTTAGCAGCTTCTGTCAAGGCCATGTACTCTGCTTCAGTAGTAGAAAAAGTAACTGTAGGTTGTAAGGTTGCCTTCCAACTAACAACAGAATCACCCAGATTGAACACATAGCCAGTCATAGACCTCCTACTGTCAACATCTCCAGCATAGTCAGAATCAGAATAACCAGTCACCAAACACTCTGTACAATTCCCATAAACAAGACCAACATCAGATGTACCTCTAAGGTAATGAAAAATCCTCTTAACGGCTTGCCAATGCTCCTTCCCAGGTTGACCCATGAACCTGCTGACAATACTAACAGCATGAGCAAGATCAGGCCTAGTACAGACCATAGCATACATCAAACTTCCCACTGCATTAGCATAAGGAACTCGAGACATGTACTCTTTCTCAACTTCAGACTGTGGTGAAAACTCATATGACAAATGAACATTTACAACACTAGGAGTATCTATATGCTTAGCTAATGACATACCAAACCTGGACAATATTTTCTGAATATATCCTTTCTGTGACAAGAAAAGCTTATTCTTACCTCCGTCCCTATAAATCTCCATATCCAAAATTTACTGGGCAGCACCCAAATCCTTCATATCAAACTCAGCTCTGAGAAGATTCTTCAATTTCAGAATATCAGACTTGGACTTTGCAGCTATGAGCATATCATCTACATATAAAAGTAGATAAATCATCAAACCATCATCAACTTTGTTGTGATATACACAACAATCATATGGACTCTTGTTATAGCCAAGTCCAATCATATAGCTATCAAATCGTTTGTACCACTGCCTTGGAGACTACTTTAACCCATACAAAGATTTCAACTTGCAAACATAATCTTCTTTACCTGGACACTAGAACCCATCTGGTTGGGTCATATAAATCTCTTCCTCCAACTCTCCATGTAAGAAAGTTGTCTTCACATCTAGTTGTTCAAGTTCCAAATTCTGATGTGCTACTATAGCTAGTAACACCCTGATAGAAGTATGTCTGACTACTGGTAAGAAGATCTCATTATAATCAAATCCTTCCCTTTGTGTGAACCCTTTAGCAACAACTAGAGCTTTATATTTAATTCCTTCTGAAGGCGATATTCCCTCCTTTTTCTTGAAGACCCATTTACAAGCGACAATTTTTATCTCCTTTTGTCGTTTAACTAATTCCCAAGTCTGATTTTTGTCAAAAGATTTCATCTCATCCCCCATAGTAGCAAGCCATTTAGTAGACTCACCACATGATACAACTTCTCTATAGGTGGATGCCTCATGAGGATCCACCTCTTCAGCAACCTGCAATGCAAAAGTAACCTGCTCACAGTCCTACTAAATATGACTCTATTCTCAGAAGATGACCAGACTCTATATCCCTTAACTCCATCCCCAAAACCCACAAATATACCCTTTTTAGCTCTTGGTTCTAATTTACCCTCATTAACATGATAGTAGACAGTACAACCAAAAACTTTTAATAAAAAATAATCTGCAGGCTTACTAGACCACACCTCGTACAGTGTTTTACAAGCAATAGCTGTGTGAGGTCCATGATTGATCAGATAACATGATGTATTCACTGCTTCTGCCCAAAACTTTCTAGCCAACCCTGCATTAAAGAGCATGCATTTTGCTCTTTCTAACAACGTCTGATTCATACGTTTTGCAACCCCATTTTGCTGTGGAGTCCTAACAATATGATGGCGAACAATCCCCTCAGCTTTACAAAACTCATTAAATTCAGATCCACAAAATTCCAAACCATTATCAGTTCCCAGCCTTTTGATCTTCTTCCCAGTTTGATTTTCAATCAATATCTTCCACTGCATGAAATTCTTGAAGGCTTCACTTTTATGTTTCATCATAAAAACCCAAGTCATTCTTGAGTAATCGTCAATTATAGACAAAAAATACCTATTGCCTCCAATAGATTCAACTTTGGAAGGTCCCCAACAATCTGAATGAATATAATCAAGTGTCCCTTTTGTACAATGAACACCTCTTGGAAACTTGCTATGATGAAGCTTCCCAAATACATAATGTTCACAAAATTCAAAATCTTGCACTTTATGCCCACAAAGAAGATCTATTTTTTATAGAATTTGCATCCCTTTTTCATTCATATGACCAAGTCTCATATGCCATAACTTAGTCATATCATCCTTGTAAACGACTGACGATGCAACAACAGCATAACCTGTTATTGTGGAACCTAATAGAAAATATAGTGTTCCACGCTTTATGCCTTTCAGAACTACCTCAGAACCCTTATAGACATACATTGCTCCACCTTTACCTTCAAAACTGTAACCCTTGCTATCGAGTACACTAAAGGATATTAAACTCTTCTTCATTAGTGGAACATGCCTAACCTCTTTTAAAGTGTAGAAGGCACCATTATGTGTTCGTATCTTGTCTGAGCCGATTCCAACTATCTTCCACACAGCACCGTTAGCCATGCTAACATTCCCTCCATCTATTTGCTAATAGGTTGAGAACCACTCTCTATTTGGGCACATATGGCCCCATAATCAAGAACCCACACATCATCATAATGTGACTGTTCATTCACAACTAAAGCTAGATCTCCTTCAGAATCAATCTCGACTTCTTCAGAATCAATCTCAACTTGTGCAACAAAGGCGGATGCTTCCCTTTTGTCATTATTTTCCTTCTTTTCCTAATTCCTTTTTATCTTAGGATATTCGGTTTTCCAATGCCCCTTTTCTTTACAGTAGTTATAAATATCATCTGATCTAGAACCCGTTGACTTCAAAGACCTTTTATTCTTATTCGACTTCTGCTTACCAGAATTTCTGTCCCTTGCTTCCTGTAGCAGCTAACCCAGATGCCTGACTTTCTGTAACTGAACTTCCTGCATTCTAACGGTCCTCTCTCATAAGCAACGTGGACTTTGTATCTTCTAAGGTCAGAGTTTCTTCCTGCATACGTAGATGATACAAACGTTTCTTCATAAACAACTTCTTGGTTAAATATTTTGTCATGTAAAGACTCTCTAACTTCAACCAAAGACCAGCGACAGTTTCTTCATCTGTGACCTCGATGATGACGTCATCAGCCAAACATAGCATGATCCTCAAATGAGTCATCTCTTCAAGAGTCTGCCACTCTTTGTCATCCACGGCGGTCTTCTTTGACTTACCCATCAGTGGCGCCCACAGCCCCTGCTGCTTTAGCAGGGATAGCATCTTGATCTGCCATAAGTCAAAATTGTTCCTTCCATTAAATTTGTCAATCTTTACGTTCACGCCAAACATCTTCAATTATCGAACAAATGCGGAAATTCAAAAAAAAAAACCCTAACAAGGCTCTGATACCAGTTTGTTGCGAAATCGAAAATTAAAGAACAAAAAAAAAAAAGAAACGTAAAGTAGGGAAAGATATATATGGTTCACTAACAGTGTGTTAGCTACGTCCACGAGCAGAAGGAGAACAATATTATTTCAAGAGAATGTTTTCAGGATTACATAAAAAACGGCACCTCTAGGTTAGAGAGTTTATATATCGCACTGCTTTAAACCCTAGGGTCAGCAAGACCCCCATACTAGGATGTTCGAAGCGCCAGCAAATAGATTCAAGGCATTTCAAGACGTACCATGATCGCTCATAATTCGTATCACATTCAAATATTTCTCACGTTATAATTGGAGACAAAGAGCTTAAAAAGTAGTAAATTCATCTGACTTTTCACGGAGAAAACAGATCCAAATATATCTAGAGAAGTCATTAACAACTAGTATATGCCATTTACCTCCTAGACTTTCTTATTGCATAGGTCCCATAAGGTCTAGGTGGAGAAGTTCCAAGATACGTGTTCAGCCAAAGTGAGAAATTTGTTTATGTGGAGGGTGAGTTTGTTTACCTAATTGACAGTCACCACAAATAATTCCAGTCGAAGAAGGTAAAGATAGAAGTCCATATATAGTATTTTTGGCTAGTGCCTTTTGAATAGTCTTCATGCACACTTGCCCAAGGAGTTTATGCCACAGGCTTGCTTCATCTTGTTGTGAAAGATGACAAACCTGAGAAACATTGTCAGAATTCCATAAGTAGCAATTATTAGATGAATGTGTACCTGTCATGACAAAAGCTTTAGCATCGTATGTGATAACACACTGGTCTTTTGTAAAATTCATGTTCATACCTTGATCACACAGCTTATTGATGCTAATAAGATTGGGGTGAGCCCCTTAACCAGCATTACATCATTCAAGGACAAAAGACCTAGGTAATTAAGTTTACCTTTCCCAATTATCTTACCTGAAGCACCATCTCCAAATGTGACTTTTCTCGAGCTAACAAATTTGAGGTCAGACAAATAGTTTTTTTCACCAGTCATATTTCTGAAACTCCCACTATTAATGTATCAATCTCCTTTGGTAAAAGATCTTAGAGATGTCAATACAAGATTGCATTTATTCTAAGCATTCTTCACTCTCCAAGCCTTTTTTTAATTTTAACTCTCTTTGATATCTATTTTTAGAGAAATGAGGAGCCTTGCTTAAGTTTGAGTTTGTAGATCTGTGAAGAGTTTTCAATAACTGATAGCAAAATGGACGTTTATGGACCACTCTTCCACAATAGTGACAAATCTATCTTTGTCTGTAATTTCTATTGGCTTCCTATTTTGAATTATTAGGGGTTCTTATAAAGCCATAAGACTCTAGATTCTGAGCTCTAATAAACTCAATCTTTTGCTTCCCTTTGAGATGAGACTATCTATTATGTTGATTTTCACTTTTTGAGAAACCTAGTCCAAAATTATCACTAGCTGTCATTTCTTTTATAAATGTTTTCTCGAAAGACTCAATACCAATGTTCAGCATTCTGACATTTTTATAAATGAAATCCTTCTCAGCTCTAACTTGAATAAGTTCTTGCTACAAATCTACAATAGTAAACATAAATCTATGATTGTCAGACAACAAAGTCTCAATTCGTTCTTTTTGCATATGAAGGACTTTTATATCATCTTGTCATTTCTTAAAAGAGCTTGATAAGAAGAATTAGTAGGCACATGTTTGGCCGCATCGTTAACATTTTCTAGATACACATCATACTCAAAAATCTCACATGACGAGGTATTAGAATGCGATGTTACTAACAAGTGCCTTGACATCTTCCTTTAAGTAACTGTTTTCTTTAGACTCATCATCAAACAAAATTAAAACATAAATTTTACTCTGTTTCTTCAAGAAATTAAGAATTCAATTTGAAATTGTCCATAGCCTTCACACTCTCTGCATTATAAAGACTTTTCTTTTTGAAAATTAGAAGCCCCTGACTTGTCAACTTCCTTCTTCTTACTTTGAATTCTAAATCGTTCAAGAGGAAGAGAGCCACCAGACTTAATGATTTTAGGATTAAAATTTCTAGACTTCTTTCCCAGTCTTTTGAGAACACGGTTGAATTATTTTGAAAGCAATGAAATAGATTTAGCAAAGAAATCCTCAAAATCTTTGTCAGATTCATCATCCTCGTCTTCAACTGAGGATTGTAAGCAATTCCTTTGTTCTTCTTCTCGGGTTTTCTATCCAGAGTATCTCAAATGTGAGCAAGGAGCCAAATAACTCATCTACTTTCAACGATGTTATGTCTTGAGCTTCCTCGATAGTAGTAACTTTCATGTGAATTTTTTAGGTAAAGACCTAAGCACCTTTCGAACAAGTCTTTATTTAAAAATTTTCTCTCCTAGAGAAAACGACTCATTTGCAATGTTTAGTAATCGAACAATGAATTCAGTAATTGATTCATCATTGTGCATTTTAAGATTCTCGAACTTTGAAATCAATAACTGCAACTTTGACATTTTAACTTTTAAAGTACCTTCATGAGCAACGGATAAGATATCTCACGCCTTCTTAGCAAAGACACATGTATTAATCAGTCTAAATATGTTGCAATCAACATCATTAACTATGGCATGCAGTGCTCAAGAAATCCCTACTGATGCTTAAACTTCAGCTTCAAACCATTATAATTCAAGTTTCAAGACTTTCTTTCCATCATCAGTTTTAGTGGTAAGATGAGACCAACCAGTAACTACAACCTTCCAAGTTTTCTATCATTCAACTATAGAAAGGCAATCATTCGAACTTTCCAGTATAAATAGTTTGTTCCATCTAGATCAGGGAGACGAGTGGTAGAGCTACCTTATTTGATCTTGTTCATGATCGAAGCATCTGAGCTTAAGGTAGTTCGCTCTGATACCAATTGAAAAAGCTATAAGATAACTCATCACTCGAAACATGGATGTTAAATAGAAAGCACAGACAAGCACTGTAATAGTAGATAAAACTAAATGCAAGAAAGCAGATGAAGGCACACAGAAGTAGGTAACCCAGTTCGATGAAATCCACTTACGTCTGGGGGTAGTGTGCCCCAGAAAGATAATACACTAATAATAAAGAGTCAAGTAATTACAACATTGTACTTATCTGTAATTCAACAACTACTACAATGACTCACGTAGAGCCCAACTCATACTCATAGATCACCTAGGCTCTCCCTAGATGTGAGACTCCCTTTTTATTAAACTTAAGCTCCACAAAAGTGTGTTAATATTAGTGTTGAACACTTCGGCTTTCGATAGTATGTGAGACTCTCTCCTCTTGATTATCTTCCATTAGCTCAGTGAACTCCCTTCACTATCGAATCTTAGGTCTTCCTTAAGATAGAGAACTCTTTCTCTAGAATGAAGTCTTATGCTCCTCCTAAGACCGAGAATCCATTCTCAACAACAACACCTTAGACTTCCCTAATGAACAAATTATCTTCAAGGTGTTGGGAATGGCCTAAACTCGCAATTCGTAAATATTGTTAACATATTCTATTTATCAATAAAAATGTTGTTGAGTTTTTTATTCAATAAATTACTATTGATATTGCATCCTCCTATGAAAATTTGATAAACGAATCCATGGTGAAAGAAGCTTTCTCTCTTATGGTTGTTCAGATGGGACGGCTTTAATTCCTGACTGATGCACCGAATAATTGTCAACGAAAAACTGAATGTACTTTGTGACCGTTATCGATTATCAACTTAATTTGGATTCGACTATCATCAGCTTTTTGTCCCATCGCGATTGATTAGCCTTTCACCCAGATGCACCCACTATGTTGCGCTGACCAAGTTGCAGCGATCCTTCTCAAGCGAGTGTTTGTGAGCACGATCAACGCAAAGCCTTGCGGTGAAGTTGCACTCGACCCATGATTTCCTATGATCGCAATTCTTGCATTGCGTTAATGCATATTCTACACAAAAATACAAAAAAATCAACAATTCTAATGCGACGAACGCATGCGACCGCATTATTATGAAAACGATGCTTAATGGATGCAAGTTAACATATTTCATCAACGCAATCCAACATTGTTTAAGAACTTAGCACTATGATAATGTGCATTTCTGCCCATTATCACACCCCCAAATTTAAACAATGCTTGTCTTCAAGCATAAGCTAAAGATTCCTTTAGCAAGTCAACCACAATGTTCTTTTCCTAGATTTCTCAAGAATACAACGTTCAAATTCTATATACCAAAATTTCCTTAAGTCTTATTCAAGTCTCTTCTTGAAATATTTCTAAGACCTAGGGACTGCAAGTTTATCTTTCAAAAGGACTTTACTAAATTTTGGAACATCGCATGATTTATTTCAAAAAGAAAATTTTCTACTGGAGCGTCAAATGATTTTATCCTTGTACAAAAATTTTCTTCATTGATATATATTTCTTTTCTGACATTGCGCTGATCCAAATGCCTTACCTTCGTTTTGGCTTGCCCCCACGGGTGTCATGCGGACATCCAACTACGAGCAATACACTCTTTTTCAGACTAAACTCATACCTATTTGGCAGTGGAGTTGTTGTCATTTATTTATGCGTTGATTCTGGTGACTTGCTTTCGTTTTGGCTTGCCCCCACGTGTGTCATGCGGACATCCAACTACGGGTAAGTTCCTTTCACAACTTAACTCTTATCAACATGGGTTTCTCATTGCGTTGACAGTAGAGTTGTTATTCTCAATTTTTTTTTTTTTTGGAAATAGTAAGGTTGAAAATAAATACCTCACCCTCTAATTTAAAATACGGCAATGTCCTCATTGCCAAAAGATTGAAATGAGTCATGCGATGTTCTTATAATGTGTTGTAAAGAGAATTTAAAAGAAAGCTAGCAAACCCCTAACTTCTAAAAATATTTCATGAGGTGACTATCTTAAGACTAAGTTGACTCTAGTATATACGAAAGAAATAGAAGCATATTTTTCATCATTGAAATCATACTTGGCAAAGAAATAGAATGAGGTAAACTATTAAATTTATCTATGTCAAATGATTGTGGTAATCAAAGAGGATGCGGTGATAAGACTTTTTAAAACTAACATACGATATGATAGCGCAAATTTTGAAATAAAGATAAGGAAGAGTACACCCCCAAATTCGTGTTGTCACCTGCATTGTGTATTGACGCATCCATCTTTGCGGCGATCTCTCTTCTTTGGATTGTGGTGATAGAGTGAGATAATTTGCTGCTTCAAGTAACATCTCCACAATCATGTGCCTAAATCGTTGTAAACAAGCAAAGAGAGGGTCAAATGACTTAAAACAAAACAAGTTTTTTTTTCTTTTAGAGAAATAAGAATAGCAATAAGTAAAATACAGATAGATAAATGATGATAGAAGTAGCGAAGGAATGAGAGTTCAAGAATCAAACAAAGGTTATTCCGGGTTTCTCAACTTCCCGGAGGCCTTTTCTAGCTGGAAGTCACCTCCGCAATATGCCTTAACTCGTTGTCCATTAACCTTAAATATCCAGCTTCCATCCTCAGTGCTCATCTCCACCGCACCATGTGGAAATATTTCTTTGATGATGAAAGGTCCGGACCAGCGTGATTTTAGTTTTCCCGGGAAGAGCCGCAGACGTGAGTTGAAGAGTAAGACCTTTTGCCCGACTTGGAGGTTTTTACCGCATATGTGCTTGTCATGCCAACGCTTGGTGCGCTCTTTATAAATCTTTGCATTTCCATATGCGTTGATCCTCCATTCTTCTAGCTCGACCAATTGCGTTTTTCGCGCTTCTCCTACCTTCTTCAAATCAAAGTTCAGCTTCTTTACCGCCCACAGTGCCTTATATTCCAGCTCCAAAGGTAAATGACACGCCTTACCAAATACCAACGCATATGGAGAAATACCTATGGGTGTTTTAAATGCGGTTCGGTATGCCCATAATGCATCATCAAGCTTTGTTGCCCAATCTATTCGTGAAGGCCTTACTACCTTCTCAAGTATCAGCTTAATTTCTCTATTGGACACTTCAGCCTGACCATTCGTTTTAGATGGTATGCAGTGGCCACTTTGTGGAGGATATTGTACTTGCGCAGCAGCTCCTTGATATTGTGATTAACAAAGTGGGATCCTTCATCACTTATGATGTCACGAGGAGTGCCAAAACGTGTGAAAATATTTTTCTTCAGGAACTGGGAGACTACTGCCACATCACTTGCGGCACATACTATTGCCTCTACCCACTTGGAGACTAATCGATGGCCAATTAAATGTAATGCTTACCAATCGAGGGAGGGAATGGCCCCATGAAATCAATCCCCCATACGTCGAATAACTCAAGCTCTAAGATAGTGTTCATTGGCATTGTATTTTTCCATAAAATGTTACCTATGCGTTGGCACCGATCACATTTCATTGTGTAGTCAACTGCATCCTTGAGTAGTGTAGGCTAAAAGAATCCACTTTACAAAACTTTGGCTGTAGTGCACTGCCCTCCAAAGTGCCCACCATATGGTGAGTCGTGGCATTGTGACAATATGCATTGTTGAGCAACATTTAGTACGCATAATCGAATAATCTGGTTTGCACCTCTTTTATACAGATTTGGCTCATCCCAATAATAGTGTCTGCATTCATTCTTGAGCTTCTTCTGTTGGTGGTATGTGTAATCTTTAGGAAATTGCTCGCAAACCAAATAGTTGACTATGTCTTCATACCAGGGCAATTCTTCTATGTGGAACAGCTACTCATCTGGGAATACGGTACTCACCTTAGATTCATTGTGGTCAACCTCTGGATTTTCTAGTCTAGACAAGTGATCCGCAACTTGATTCTCTGTCCCCTTCCGGTCAATTATTTCTATATCAAATTCTTGAAGGAGGAGAACTCATCTGATCAACCTCGGCGCTGCATCCTTCTTTGTCATTAAGTATTTGATCACCGAGTGATCAGTGTGGATGAGTACCTTGGTTCCCAACAGATATGTCCGAAATTTTTCCAACGAAAAATTACTGCCAAGAGTTCTTTCTCTGTGGTGGTATAATTTCTTTAAGCAAGGTTTAATGTTTTACTTGCATATGCGATGGGATGCAAAATTGTTTTTCTCTTTTGCGCTAAAGCTACTCCCATCGCATACCCGCTTGTGTCGTACATTATTTCAAATGGCAATGTCTAGTCCAGCGCAATCAATATAGATGCAAAAATCAGTGCATTCTTCAAAACTCGAAATGCGTTGAGGCAGTTGTTGTCAAACTTAAATTTTCTATCAGCCTCTAACGATGCAATCAATGGTCGTGCTATCTTAGAAAAATCCTTAACGAATCGTCTGTAAAATCCAGTGTGCCCCAAGAAGCTTCGCACAGGCTTCACGCTGGTTGGAGGTGGAAGTTTTTCAATTGCTTCAATCTTTGTTTTGTCCACCTTCAACCCATCCCAGGAGACCTTATGTCCCAATACTATGTCCTCCTTCACCATGAAATGACATTTTTCCCAATTGAGCATCAAATTCGTCTCTTCATATCTCTTCAGAATCTTCTCTAAGTTGCCTAGGCAGACTTCATAAGTGTTCCCATAAACGGAGAAGTCCTCCATAAATATTGCCACAGAGTCCTCGAGATAATCTGAAAAGATAGCCATCATGCACCTTTGTAACGTGCTTGGCGCATTGCAGAGGCCAAATGGCATGTGGCAAAAAGCAAATGTCCTATATGGGCAGGTGAATGTAGTCTTGTCTTGATCTTCAAGAGCTATCATGATTTGATTGTATCCAGCATAACCATCCAAGAAGCAGTAAAAATCATTTCCAGCTAAACAATCTAGCATTTGATCAATGAATGGCAAAGGGAAATGATCTTTCTTTATGGCCGCATTCAGCTTGTGGTAGTCCATGCATATGCGTCATCCAGTGATAGTCCTTTTTGTGGTATTAATTCGTTGTTCTCATTCAGGACTACCGTCTTTCTGCCCTTCTTCGACACACACTGCACGGGGCTGACCCACGTGCTATCTGCTATGGGATAGATAATGCCCGCATCTAGCCATTTGATAATCTCCTTCTTGACGACCTCCTTCATCACAGGGTTGAGTCTGCATGGATGTTCAATTGTTACTTTGTGGTCATCTTCAAGACGAATGTGGTGCATGCAATACGCAGGGTTAATTCCTCTAATGTCAACGAGCGTCCAGCCAATTACTCGCACATGCCTCCTGAGGATGCACATCAATGCATTCTCCTAATCTTCGTTGAGCACAGAGGAAATGTAACTGGCAACTTTTCATTCTGCCCCAAAAATGCGTACTTTAGATGGGTTGGTAGGGTCTTCAATTAAAGTGTTGATGGCTCCACTAGGGACAGTTGCATTGTTTTTCTTTCTTCTGTTGGCTCTACTTCTTGCTTTGCGATCACTTTTTCTTCCTTGTTTGTTTTTGTTATGATCGCATTGCATGCCGCAATGGATGCGATGACATCCTCTTCTTCATACTCTTCATCAAACTTTTCTTCTTCAATTGAATTTTGGTTATCATCAGAGTCATGTAGGTCTTCTTCATCCGGAAACTTCATGGCATGAATTATATTAAACTTGAGCTTCTGTCCGTTGATACTCAAAGTGATTTCTCCTTTATGCACATCAATTTAAGCACGACCCATTGATAGAAAAGGTCGCCCCAGAATGATGGGTACATCTTTGTCGGCCTCATAGTCTAAAATGATGAAGTCAGTTGGCAGGATAAATTTGTCAATTGTTATCAACACATTCTTCACCTTTCCTTCCGGATGAACCAGAGATCTGTCGGCTAGTTGGAGAGTCACTAATATAAGCACAAGTTGCCCCCATTTAGCTATCTAAAGATCGACAAAGGCATCAAATTTATGTTGGCTCCCAAGTCACAATGGGGTTGTCCGATGTAAAGTCCTCCTATGGAGCAAGGAATGGTAAAGCTCCTAGGATCGCTCATCTTCAGTGGAATTATAGATTTGGAACCTTGCGTTAATGCCACCGTGGCAAATTTTCCAGCTCCTCTCTTCTTAGTTACCATATCCTTCAGAAACTTGGCGTAAGCAGACATTTCCTCAATCGCTTCACTGAAAGAAATATTAACATGTAATTTCTTTAACATAGATAAGAAGCGTTGGTACTGTACTCTTCGTTTTTTTTTCTTCCTTAGTCTCTGCAGAAAAGAGGGTAACTGAACTTTCACGGTTCCTGTTTCAGTTGGCTTTGAGGTCGACGCAACCTCTGGTTCTACTGCTTCTTTTTCTCTTTCCTCTTCTTGCATCACCGCAACCTCAGGTTCAGCCACAATAGAAGTTGTTCTACTGAGCTTCTTCTTTTATCCCTCCACAGTCTTCCCAATGCGCAATGTCACAACCTGACATTGCTCTTTACCTGATCCCCCCGAGTTGCGTGAAAGTTCAGTTGAACTTGGCAGAGCCCCTTGTAGTCTACTCTTCAGCTCACTCGTAATCTAGCCTATCTGTAATTCAAGATTGCGGATGGACGTCGCCTGACTTTGAAGCATGATTTCGTTTTTCTCTATGTATTGCTTCAATAGGCTTTCCAAAGAAGAGGATTGTGGTGCTTGTTGTGAGCTACTTGCTTGATTGCTCCTTTGACCGTGGTTGCATGGAAAGAATCCTAGTGACCCTTCTTTTTGCGCCACAGGTTAGAAAATTTGTTGTTGATTCTTCCAAGAAAAATTGGGGTGGTTTCTCCACCCAGGGTTATAGGTATTCGAAAAAGGGTTATTCTTTACAAAGTAGACAGATTGTGGATTTTGCGGACAATCTTCCATCGCATGCCCATCACCACAAGTCGCACACCTTGCGTTGCTTTGACTGATTGCGTTGATTTGACGAGTTTGCGGTGTTGGGCTGCTGATCGCAATTCCTTGGATTAAATTCATCATTGCGGTCATCTGGTTTTGCAGTGAAGCAATAGAATCGTTATTTGCGTTAGTGTCTTTGAGTCTCAATCTCTGGTCGCTCTCTCTACAATCTTCATGGTTCTTAGAGATGCGATCCAAGATATTCTTCGGCTTATCATATGTTTTATCAAGAAGACCACCAGCAGCTGCCACATTGGCAGCGGTCTACGAAGCGAGATTCAAACCATGATGAAAAATCTCCATTTGAAGGAAATTTGGCAACTCATTATGTGGATAGTCCTGGACCAACCTCTTAAACCTCGCCCAAGCATCGCTGAGCAATTCGTCCATGTCTTGTTCAAAATTTTAATCAGTTTCCTTCGTCTGGCATTCTCGGTAGCTGGAAAATACTTCTTCATAAATTTCTCCACTACCTGTTCCCAAGAAGTGATCTCTCTCGGTTCGAGAGAATATGCCCATTTCCTAGCCTAATCACATAGAGAAAATGGGAACAACGTTAGTCGAACTTCTTTGACAGAGATGTTCTGGCACACAAAAGTATTGCAGATTTCAATAAAACTTCGGAGGTGGGCGTGCGAATCCTCGCCACGCCTTCCTCCGAATTGACCTGCAGTCTAGATCATCTGTAGCATCACCGGTTTCATTTCGAATATACTTCCGTCGAGGGCAGGCCTCATGATTCTTGGGGAGAAATCATAGAGGTTTGGCGATGTGTAGTCTTTAATAGGCATATTGCGATCGTTTGTCAACAGAATTGGATTCGTCATGACATTGTTATCATTTGGTGCTCCATTTCCAGGCTGCTCCACCATCTCTTCTTTATCGGATTGTGATGCTATTAACGACCTCTTAATCTTCTTCTGAATGTCCTCTCAATCTCCGAGTCGTAATTCGCCAGAGATTGAGAGTCTACAAAGAAATAAAAAAATTACCATTAGCACTGTATTTTGTCGAAGTCCTTGGCAACGACGCTAAAAAATTGATCCTTGATTTTATGAAGTGGAAATTTGGATGATATGCGTTGATGGAATTGCGTTGTGCACTCAAGTTTCCCCAACGGAATCCAAGTGTAAATTCCTCTGAGTTTCCTGGTAAGTCCAGGGTCGAACACAGGGACTTGTGAAAACAGATTGTGTTGGTAATTTTTATGAAGAACTTTGCGATAACCGGATAAATACATAAGTTGTTGGGTTTGTTGTTTGCGTTGATGAAAAATAAATAAATGCGGTGAATTCAAGAAAAGGCAATTGTGTGATAGATGCAATGAGTATGCGATGAACGGATTGAGAAAATCTTTAGCTAGCGTTACTTGGGAATGGGTCAGACTATGCGATTATGTTACAACCATACACGGCAAGTCATTTTCCAATGTAGATGCGATGCTCCTATGTCTAGGACGCATGTGTTTAATGCAAAAGTGTCCATAGAGCTTATTCCTAAGTCTCTACTCATGTCCTATGCGATGATGCAAAATGCATGAAGGTAAGGTGACCGCATACAATCATATCCTATCTTTAGGATGCATGCGATGCGTTAATAACAAATAGTGCTCATTCCTAAGTGCCTATCTCTTGTATTATGTGTTCTAATCTGACTCTCAGAAGCCTAGATTCTAACCTGACCTTCCCAAGTCTAGATCCTGTCCTTAGACTACCCTCCCAAGTATCTCTAATGAACAAATAAAGCATACATAATACAAGATAATCGTAAAGAATGAAGATTCCCTAGTTGTACTAGCTAAATGCTTCTCAACCCATTCAATTGATTTAGCTACTCTTGCGTGAATAACAAAGCGTGAACAGATATAGAGAAGAAAATTCCATTTTTATAAATGAGTTGAGTACAAAATGACAATGGAAGTTAAAGGTAGAGAGCTTGGTAGCAATTCCTTGCTGACTGAGGCTTTTACACTGAAATCTCTATTTTGTTCTAAAGATGTTCCCGCTTCTGCAGGCGTCGGCCCTCTCTCTATCTTTGAAGCTTTCGACGCTCTCCCAAGCTTACCGGAACGATCTGCCAGCATAACTTCCTCCCTAGCGCCCGCCTTAAAATTAAAGAAAACTAAGAACAAAAGCATGTGAACTGAAGTAAGAAATCTCTAACTGTTGAATCGGTTAACCCCTTCTTTGAAGAATGCCCTTGGTATTTATAGAGCATCCATGGTGAAAGACGACTTCTCTCTAATGGTTTTATAGATGGGACGGCTTTAATTCCTGACTGATGCCCAAATAATTGTCACCAAAAAGCTTAATGTACTTTGTGCCGTTATCGGCTGTCAACTTAATTCGGATTCGACTGTCATCAGCTTTATATCCCATCGCGATTGATTAGCCTTTCACCCGGATGCACCCACTATGTTGCGTTGACCAAGTTGCGGCGATCCTTCCCGGGCGAGTGTTTGCGAGCACGATCAATGCAAAGCCTTGCGGTGAAGTTGCGCTCGACCAATGATTTCCTATGATCGTAATTCTTGCTTTGCATTAATGCATATTCTGCACAAAAATACAAAAATCAAAAGTTCTAATGCGATGAACGCATGCGACCGCAATATTATGAAAACGATTCTTAATGGATGCAAGTTAACATATTTCATTAATGCAATCCAACATTGTACTATGCTAATGTGCATTTCTGCCCATTATCACTCACGTGGTTATTATAGACGAAACTAGTCAAGTTAGTATGATATTAGAGTCTCTTTCGAAAAGCTACCTAACTTTTCGTACTAATGCCATAACGAATAAGATAAGTTACAATTTGACTACTTTATTGAACGAATTGAGACTTATCAGTCAATGGTGAAATTAAAAGAGAGTGAAGCAAATGTTATTTCACGTCAAAAGAAATTTCTAAAGGATTCTTCATTGGGAACGAAACCCACTAACAAAAAGAAGTTTGTCCCTTCTTCATCTTAAGACAAAAATATACAGATGAAAAAAAAAAGGAAAAGGGAATAAACAACCCAATACAAAGAAAAACAAGACTCCCAAAGGAAAATGTTTCCATTATGGAGAAGACAGTCACTGGAAATGGAACTGCCCGAAGTATTTGGCTAAGAAGAAGGCAGAAAAGGAAAACCAAGGTAAATCATATTTACTTGTTTTTCAAACATGTTTAGTAGAAAATTCTCACTCGACCTAGATATTAGATTCAGGAGCGCCCGTTAACCATGTCTGCACTTTTCTACAGGAAACTAGTTCTTGGAAACAATTCTCAGAGTATGAAATGACTTTCAATGTGGGAACGGGGGAAGTCATTTCAACAGAAGTAGTGGGAGATGTCAAGTTGTTTTTTGGAGATTCTTTTGTCTTGTTAAGAAATATATATTATGTATCAAAGATGAAAAGAAACTTAATCTCCATTTCTTATCTATTTGAAAATATGTATAAAGCATCTTTTAAAGTTAATGAAGTGTTCGTTTTTTCAAGAGGTGTTCATATTTGTTCTGCTAGACTTGAGAATAACTTGTATGTGTTAAAACCAACTGAAGCAAAAACCATTTTAAATATAGAGATGTTTAAAAAGGCTGAAACTCAAAATAAAAAATGGAAAATTTCTCCTAACGCATATCTTTGGCATCTCAGACTTGGTCATATAAATGTCAACAGGATTGAGAGATTAGTTAAAAACGGTCATCTAAATCAGTTAGAGGACAGTTCTTTACCTCCTTGTGAGTCATGTCTTGAGGAAAAAATGACTAAAATATCTTTTACTGGAAAAGGTCTCCATGCCAAATAACCCCTCGAACTTATACATTCAGACCTTTGTGGTTCGATGAATGTAAGAGCACGAGGTGAATATGAATATTTTGTCAGTTTTATTGATGAATATTCTAGATATAACTATGTTTACTTAATAAGTCACAAGTCTGAAACTCTTGAAAAGTTCAGGAAATTCAAGACCGAAACAGAAAACTTATTAGGTAAAAGAATTAAAACACTTCAATCAGATCAAGGTGGTGAGTATATGGATTTACAATTCCAGAAGTATTCGGTAGATCATGGAATTCAATCCCAACACACAGCACCTGGAAAACCACAACAGAATGGTGTTGCAAAAAGGAGAAACTGAACCTTGTTAAACATGGTTCAATCCATGATGAGTTTTGCTCAGTTACCTCAATCCTTTTGGGGGGTATGCATATAGACTGCGGTATATATTCTAAACATGGTAACCTTAAAAAGTGTTTCTGAAACACCATATGAGTTATAGAAAGGACGTAAAGGTAGTTTACATTACTTTCAGGTCTGGGGATGTCCGGCACACGTGTTGGTACAAAATCCTAAGAAATTGGAATGATGTTCGAAGTTATACCTCTTTGTTGGATACCCAAAAGAAACAAAAGAAGGATTGTTCTATGATCCCTAAGAAGATAAAGTATTTTTTTCAACAAATGCTACATTCTTAGAAGAATATCATATTAGAAGTCATCAACTTCGCAGTAAACTAATATTGAAAGAAATGACCAAAGATACTACAGATAAGTCAACAAAATTTGCTTCATCACATTCTTCTCAAGAGTTGAGAATGCCTCAATGTAGTGGGAGGATTGTTCATCAACCTGAACACTACATGGGTTTAATAGAAATCCAAGACATCATACTTGATGATGGTCTAGAAGATCCATTAACCTTTAAACAGGCAATGGAAGATGTTGATAGGGTACAATGGATAAAAGCCATGGACGTAGAAATGGACTTTATGTACTTCAATTCTATCTGGGATCTTGTAGATCAATCTCATGAGGTTAAACCTACAGGTTGTAAATGGATCTACAAGAGGAAAGAGACCAAACTGGCAAGGTGCAAAGCTATAAAGCCAGACTCGTGGCAAAAGGTTTTACCCAAAGGGAGGGGATTGACTATAAAGAAACCTTCTCTCTTGCTGCCATGATAAAATAAAAAAAGAACACTCTTATCCATTACCGCATATTACGACTATGAGATATGGCAAATGGATGTCAAGACAGCTTTTTTGAATGGTCATCTTGATGAAAGTATTTTTATGTCTCAACCAGAAAGGTTTATTAAACAGTGTCAAGAACAAAAGGTTTTAAGCTTAAGAGATCCATTTATGGGTTGAAACAAGCTTCTAGATTCTGGACTATAAGATTTGACACTTTAATCAAATCTTATAGCTTTGAATAGGATGTTGACGAACCTTGTGTATACAAAAAGATAGTCAACAAAATTGTAGCATTCCTAGTCCTTTATGTTGATGATATCTTGCTCATTGAGAATGAGACAAGTTACCTTGCTGACGTAAAAGGATAGTTAGCATCACAATTCCAAATGAAATATTTGGGAGATGCTCAATATGTTCTTGGGATTTAGATTTTTCGAAATCGAAAAAACAGAACCTTAACACTATCTCAAGCATCTTATATTGACAAAATGTTGTCAAGATATAACATGCAAAATTCCAAAAAAAGTATATTACCTTTTAGACATGGAATTCATCTGTCGAAGGAAAGGTCTCCTAAGACACCTCAAAAGGTTGAGGAAATGATTCCATATGCATCGGTAGTTAGGAGTCTGATGTACATTATGTTGTGTACACGTCCTGACATATGTTTTGCAGTTGGAATCGTCAGCAGGTTCCAATTTAACCAAGGCCACAGTCGTTGGATGGCAGTAAAAAATATCCTCAAGTATCTAAGGAGAACGAGGAACTATACGATTGTGTATGGACCTAAGGATTTGATCCTTATAGGATATACTGATTCTGATTTTCAGACTAACGTAGATTCCAGGAAATCTACCTCAGGATCAGTTTTCTCTCTTAACGAATGAGCTATAGTGTAGAGAAGCATTAAACAAAGTTGTATAGTTGACTCCACGATGGAAGCAGAATATGTAACTACATGCGAAGCAGCTAAAGAAGCAGTGTGGCTCCACAAGTTCCTGGCAGATTTGGAAGTCATTCCAAATATGCACCTGCCCATTGTTCTATATTGGGACAATAGTGGTACAGTTGCTAATTCCAAGGAACCTAGAAGTCACAGATGTGGAAAACATATCGAAAGAAAGTACCATTTCATCAGGGAGATTGTACACCGAGAAGATGTGATAGTCACGCAGATAGTCTCAGAAGACAACCTTGTTGATCTATTTAGAAGGCCCTATCGGCTAAAGTGTTTGAGGGCCACCTGGTTGGACTAGGACTACAAGCAACATAATCTAGACCAAGTGGGAGAATATTAAAGGGTATTTTGGATCCCTAGTTTATTGTATTTTTTCTCTCTTTATTTCTTAACATTGTAAACATTATATATTTATATGTTTATCTCATTGGAGTGTTAGTCCAAATGGGGGATTGTTGGGAATGACCTAAACTCGCAGTTAGTAAATGTTGTTAACATATTCTATTTATCAATAAATATGTTGTTGAGTTTTTTATTCAATAAATTACTATTGATATTGCATCCTTCTATGAAAATCCAATAAACGAATCCATGTCTATAACATGAATACTTTAACTTTATGTAGTGATATAAAAATGGATCAAGTTTTAGTATGTAACCGAAATGGTCTACAAGTATATGGATGAGATAGGATACCTCATCTTGGTGACACTATTGGATGTGGCCCATTTTGTATACTAATACAAATGATGTGATCCAAAAATCATTCATGTAGAGACATGTGAGTGGAGGCATCATGTGCAATGAGTTTACATAAGACCAGACCTCGAAATAGTCACTTTTCTTTATAACTAAAGGAGCTCTTATACAAGAGTAACTCTGAGTGGAAGCGGATCTTTCCAAAGACATTGTGATAGAATTACCACATTCACATTCAAACAAATAAATATGCATCATACTATAAAATTATCCGCATGCTTTAAGATTAACAAACACGAGAACAAGATAACTTACCAGTTGAAGAACTTTTCTCCTCAGCAAATCTCGCTCTCTACAATGGAACATGTGCTCTCACTCTCGCTGGAACGTCAAGCTATCGTTCACCAAAACTCCGGTCGTCTACCACAAACGGCCTCCATACAAACAGACGAAGATGAGGACGACACCACCACTTGGAACCCTTAGTATTTTCGATGTGAGAATCCAAAGAGTGGGCTCTGTTGGGATTTGGTAAAGGGGAGGAGGATAAGCATATCGTATACAATGATCAAGTAAGTAGGAGAAAGCTTAGTCTATCATATAGACAAAATGCTTGATCGTTTAGGTGAAGTACACGATCGTTTAGTAAATAGGCAGTGATCATCTTCGTTTAGTAAAATGTAAGCGATCGTTTAGAAAGATGGTGAACGTGTGTAAGCGATCGTGTAGTAAATCCGAGCTATCGAATAGTCTCTCAATTTACTAAGCGTTAAGCAGCAAATACTTCATGAGCAAAAATACCATGTTCTTTGAAAATGAAAACAATTTTCTTTTTATTCTTCAGTTACGAAAACTGATTGGAACTTCCCACTAACACATGATTACGGAGAAAACAGCGACTAATTATCCTATAATTGTCAAAATAAAATAATAAATATAATCATATCATATTCATTAACCTATAGTTTAATATCATATATCAACCATAGTATTTTCTCCTCCACTAGATATAAATCATATTTATATCCATTGTCCTCCAATTAATGTATCTCATACATAAAGTCAATCATATCGTATATAATTAACCGTGGCCTACCTCTTGTCAATTTGAACATTTCAAATTGACCCAAAAACTGATTCTCAACTTAAATCCATTGAGCTACCAAGGGAACTTATGGACCTATGGCTCGAAGCTCCAACGGTAAGTGAATAGCTGACTAAACTCTTTAGCCACAAGATCCACCATCCGTTAACTACCAGTCATTCCACTAAAAATCGACAGCTGAACTCTTCTTACCACAAATATATTTTTGTATCTATTGGATATAACCAATCAATAGTACGATAACCCTTCACAGATGCTCGTAAGTACAGCTGAGCCAATTTACTGTTTTACCCCTGTAGTTACATCTAATTCTTAAGTACCACTGATCCCTCTAATAAACAATACAATATAGTCCTACTATGTGTGGACACCTTTTGGGGCATGAGAAAGTGTGTGGCACCACATCGTTCAAGCCCCGGGATCAGCCCTTAAGGGAGAAATCTATCTACTTACCCTTGCTTCGGGGAAGGAGTGAATTTTATCTTATGTAGCTGAGTTCCTAGCTCCCAAATCAGACGAATCCTAAAGTGGTAGGTTTGAGTCGGCAGCTTGGCCACTCACACCCCATGCAAATCAAAGGACCGCCCTCAAAGGCTCGTTCTCAACTCACTCAGGATTGAGGTCATGTTACCTATGGTCATTCTAGTGAAGTGAAGTCTCTGTCATGAACGACGTTATATAACAAAACGTTAACACTTCGTGGTCAGATCTTATACAAACTCTTTGCATATGACGCCCCTGCTCGCATGTCCCCATACGAATGATCAGGATCAGACCATTTGTAGCAAGTCACAACACTTGTAACTATTCCACAAAACGGGTTACATCTGTAGCATTACAAAGAGTTCACAATTAAAATGTTTAATTTTATCGAAATTAAACGAAATTGGTGAAACGATTAATGTTTAAAATACGATTTAAATATTAATTGTATAATATTAATTTAATATTAGATATTAAATTAACAAAATTAATTAAAAGGTTTAATTAATTAGTTTTATTTAAAAATTAATTAATTGAATTAATTTTTATAAAAATAATAAATGAAATTAAATAAATTTAATTTAAAAATCATTTTGGGGAAAACTTTTTGAAATTTTTTTTTCAAAATGGAGATTTCCAAAATCTCCACTATATATTTAACTACCTTATTCACGTAACTCTATTTCCTCCATGAAGTAGGAGCTGCCTTAATGCAAGCCATGAATTTGCATGGTGAAAGCTCTATAAATTGAAGTATTGAGATGAATAATGATTCATACTTACAAGAACTCCAAAGAGAACTTTGCAGAAACCTCCAAACCCTCTTCATATCTTATATACTTCCAGCTCAATTTAGTGTTTCCACCACACGATCCATGTAAGAGAATAGTAGAGAAGATTTTGGTGGTTGTCTACTTGAAGATTGAAGCTTTCACGTGGAACTCAGCTGGACTTGAAGAGGATACTTCAAAGGTATTGTGTTCAGCAAACCTTCTTTTGTAAAAGTTACTTTGAAGCATGCTTTAAACTCAAATTAAGTATGATTATAGTACTTATTGATTTTGTTTTTCCTCTGCTACATGTTAATATACTCTAACACAAGGTATTACAATTTTCAATTAGTGCAATCACATAGTAGAATACAACGAGTATAGATATAAAAAAATAATAAATAAATAAATAAATAAATAACCTTCAATATTGCAGAAATCAACTGCCAAGAACAAAAATACTTTTAGACCATAAACAAATGCAATAGCCCTAAACAAACACCATTTTTCTTCTTTTAAAATCGTGACCAAGAAAGGAAACAAACTCCTCAATTGAAGTAATAAGTAGCACCATAATTAAGAAAAATATTCGACAAAATAAATATGCAAAAAAATTTCATATGAGGATACAAAATACACTATAGGAAATAATATTGTTTGTGACTGATGTTAAGACTACATTTGTAACAACAACAAAAATCACCACAAGCTGCTTTAGAAAAAAATATAGAGCCAATTCACACATCTCTAACACAATATTTAGAGAAAACTCTATCGAAATTTGTATAGAATTTTAAAAAGAAATATTTGCTGGCCAGTTATTTTGAAAAATGTTTTAGAGTTTGACAATGGATGTCATAGTTTAATTGAAATCTATTGTCATCATACCACGTTCTAGGTTTTGTAGGGTAACTTGGGGTGGGGTGTGACAATCAATTAAAATGATACATGTAGAGTCTAACTTATTTGAACACCTAGATTTTTCCTAGGTGTGAGACTCCTTCTCTGTCGAAATTAGGCTCTCCTCAGTATATGGATATTAATGAAGAAACATTTAGGCCTAAGTGTGAGACTTCTTCTCACTATGAAGATGTCTTTCCTCCTTATGAACTCCCTTGAATAACTTAGACTCCCCCCAAGTTTGAAAACTCCTTCTCTAAGAACGAACTCTTAGGCTCCGCCTAACATTGAGAAACCCTTCTCAATCAATGATGCCTTAGGCTCCATTCATCGGATCGGTATGACAAACCTTAGAGGGGGTGAGTAGGGTATATTTAAAACTAATGAAGATTTTTTTTCCTAATGTAGACCCAATTGAAAATTTTAATAAACTTTTTGCCAACAAGTAATTTAAACAAGAATTTTATGCAAATCCATCCACTTCAAAGAGATCAATAAATTGACATAAAATAATTTGTAGCAATTGACTGTATGCAATGAAATATATTGACAAATTAATTGCAAAATTAAATAGGAAAAGGATAGAAAATTGACATCAATAATTTTATAATAGTTCGGCACAACTCGGCCTAAATCCACTTTCCAAGCTCCTTTTGGATATGTCCGAACTTAACTTTTTCCACAGCTTAGAGTCAAACCGCTACAACGTTCCTTTTCTGGATGCAAGAATGAACCCAATCCTTTTCACAGTTGAGGATCAAACTATTGCAATCACTCGTTTTTTTGAATGAAAAGCAACCCTTACAATGATTTGGAAAAATTAAAGAATACACTTGACAAACTCTCTAAAAGAGTAGATTTACAAATTTTATGCTCACAACAAATCAGTCCTCACCATACATAAATTTGTCTCAAGAATAAGATGAAATAGAAGAAAATTAAAGTTTGAACAAAGCAACAATGGAGATTTAATGAATTATAGAGGACTGTAAAAAGATGTGAAATTGTTGCTTTTAATTTTGGAGAAGATGAAGAGTTTAAAAAGGAAGTATATGAAAACCACCTTTTATTTGGAACATTGGATGTTGGTAAAAGAAAATTGAATGGTGGAGATTTAAACTCAACTAGCCATTAAGACACAAAATAATATAATATAATAATAATTTTTTTAAATCATTTTCTTTTAAAATCCAACAAAAAGTAAAAGCCTACCTTGTGTCAAAAACTAGCATTTAGACACAAACATAAATAATATTAAATTCTTTTTTAAAAATTCATTTTTTTAAAAAAAATTAATCTAAAAATCAAAAGACCAACATGTGTCACTCCTCCACTGCTCTAAGTGACACCTTTCAATTGGTTCATTTTAATCAGAAAAATTTTAGCACATCATCAGTTCAGGATTTTTCCATTCAACTTGTTTCGACCATATCTTCTTTGTTTAAACTCCGATTCGAGTGATTAAAATAGCGTTGAAATCGTTGTTCCAAGCTCTACATAATGGATACTTCAAAACATTCAAATTCTTAAGAAATAAAATCAGGTTTGTTATCATCAAAATATTAATTAATTTATTAATTAAAATTAATTAAATTTGAGATTAAGAGCCAAAAAGCCAACATCCCCAAGACAAAATAATGCTTCTCCAGGATGAAAGTATTCACCACAAGAACAGATAGAGAACGAGCCACCAAGACCTAAGAGCTAAGATTATGTCTTGTTTTTCGAATACTGAACATACATTTTCCTAAAAACTCAATAAAAAAAAAAATTTGACATAGCAGTACATGCAGCAACTCTAGTAAAGATATTTCTTAGACTTAAATAGCATAGAGGAAAGATGAAAAATATCCAAAAAAAAAAAAAGAAATATTATGTTGAAACAACATCCTGTGAGACAATCTCTGGAACAAGTTCTAGGACATCATGGAAAAAGATCAAGAAACAAATACCAAAAATCTTAAACAAATATATAACCAATTACACATTTCTAATAGAATTCAATTACATACGTAATTTCCTAGAGTATTTTCATTTATGCTCTGTTTGGCATAAGGATTTGGATAGAAATGATTTTAAAATATGGAAATAAATTTAAATTCTTATTTGCGTTTAGAACCAAAGTGATTTGAAATGACTTAAATTAATTTTTTTTTTTTTTTTTTTTTTTTGGATGCTTAGAAGAAATGAAAAGAAAGTATAGTCATTTACTATTATGCCCCTTGACGATTTGGTCCTCAGTATACAAATGATTTTATTTTAATTTTTGCTGTTTTATATTTAATTTTTTTTTCTTTTAATTTTTGTCGTTTAATTTTTAATTTGTTTATTTAATTTATTCAGGAAGAATTAAAAATAATAAATAAATAAAATAAAATAAAAACCTCTTTTAGTTGATTTCTTCTCCAATCAATCTTTAACTAATCTAAACAAACATACAAAAACAAAAAATGCATCACATTTATGTAAACAAATTGAATCAATAAATAAAAAGAACAATAGACATAGTATTCTTATCTAAATCAACCATTAAAAAAAGTTTACGGGGATGAAAAAAAGGGAAGAAACTCATGGTAGTTTCCTATTAACTATATATAAATAAATAGTTTGTTATGAAAAAACTAGATTGAAACAATTGTTATCAATGAAAAATTCAAAATACAATAGATAAACAAAATGGATAAACTAACCTTTGAGTTTGTATGCATTGTAAGAAATGACTTTTGAGTTTAGGTCCATAGGAAAAGTAAAGGAGAGCGGAAAATTTTGTCCCACATGGATAGTTTTTAAATTGCCTAGAGGGTATAAATAACAAGGCATTCTAGATAATAATCTAAAGTGAGTTGATGGCGGAAGTATAACTCTTTCACCACATATGTTTCCACTATTGTGCCTTTGGTCTGTGCTTGCATGAAAAAGAATTAAATTTTTATTACTTATCCTTTTATTTTTGTTTAATATTGTTGACTTCTTTACCGTTGGAATTCAATCCGTTATTGGTCCGTTGGAATTCTGACCATTGATTGACCTTTGTTAACTGACCGACAGTTGGTTTCGTCCATTAACAGACCATTTAGTTTCCATTCCGTCCGTTGGTGTCCTCCTCTCCTCTTCTATATAAACACATTCAGATTTGTGAATAGGATACAACAAAATTTATTCTCCTTTCACCATTTCATTTTTATTGTTCTGAGCATCATTCTCTTCGATTCTAGTCCTTTTTCCGATGAGTACACACCTGAATTAGGAGGCTGCGTTAACCTTGAGGAGCAACCGGTTCAAGCGATTAGCATCGAGATCACATCGTATTTTCTTTCAAGGCAGTGCTTCTTTCACGGTGCAACAACATTCGTGATATCTGATTTAACAATCTGAAAGCAAATAACACAGATCTCGATCAAGAACGATAAGGTTCTCCCTGATCTATCCAACTCGAACCATGGACGAAGCAAATTATCGTTGCTAGTCTCAGAAATTATTGATCTTCTTCGAGCAGCTGGAGATTGATTACATAATCCCCACAAAAGTGCCTACTGAAAAGGTGAGCACTGTCTCTGATTCAAAATCCTCCGTTTAACTCATTGATATTTTTGATCAATCAAAGTAGTCCGTAATTGATCTTGATAAGTATAAGAAAGACAACAAAATAGTCTACGACCATCTGCTGAATCATATGACAGATTCAATGTTCGATTTATTCGTGGTCCAAAAATCAGCAAAGGTAATTTAGAGTACATTGGAGTCCCAATATGGAGAAGATAATGCTAGTTGCAAAAAGTATGTTGTTGGTAAATGGATTCAATTCTAAATGACGGACAAGAAACCATTAATGGAGCAGATACATGAGTATGAAATTTAGTGGCAAACATTCTGACCAAGGGCATGAAAATGTGTGAGATTCTACAAGCTAATGTATTGCTTGAGAAATTTTCCCCATCCTAGAGCAACTACAGAAATCATCTAAAACAAAAAAAGAAGGATCTGACACTCCAAGAGTTGATCAGTCACATGCGCATGGAAGAAGCCAACAGGCTAAAAGATAAGCTAATTTCTGGTAATCTAAATTCAGTTAATGCTAACTTGGTTGAATTTTCTGCTGTTAACAAAGACAGGTCCAAAAATCATAAGAAGCAATCTAGAAAAATTACGTCTTTCGAGAAGAATGGACATCGCAAAACTGGTGATGGGAAGATTGAAAAGAAAAAATCGATCTGCTATGTCTATGGAAAATCTAGGCACAAATCCTACCAATGTAGTCAAAGGAAAGGAAGACTAAATCAGCAACCCACACCATAAGCTAATCTTGTTGAACAAGGTGACGTAATTGTTACTATTATGGAAGCAAACCTGGTGGAAAACAAAATTGATTTGATACTTGACACCGGAGCTTCAAGACATTTCTGACAAACCGAGAGCTCTTCCATGATTTCGAGGACACTGTTGATGGAGAATGTGTATTCATGGGTAACTTGGCCACAACAGGAGTGCTTGGAAAAGGAAAAATTCTTTTAAAATTAACCTCTGGAAAAACTTTATCCTTAAGTAATGTATTGTATGTACCTTCCTTACGTAGGAACTTGGTATCTGGGAGTTTGTTGAATCGGGTTGGGCTTAAGATTGTTCTAGAAGCTAACAAGGTTTGTCCTCACAAAAAATAGAGACTTTGTTGGTAAGGGATATCTTGTTGATGGTCTTTTTGTACTAAATATTGTCTCTATTTCAAATATGATAAATGCAAATACTTCTAATTTTGCTTACATAGTTGAGTCTCTTGATATGTAGCATGGTAGACTAGGTCACGTGAATATTGCATCAGTTAAGAAACTTAAGGATTTGAAATTGATTAATGCATCTGAAACACATGAAACTAGTAAATGTCCTGTTTGTGTAGAATCAAAGTTATCAATAAACCTTTTAAACATGTCACATCTAGAAGTACAGAATTACTAGAATTGATTTACTCTGATTTAGCTGATTTCAAAAACAACAAAAGTAAAGGTGGAAAAAATTACTACATTTCTTTTGTTGATAATTTTTCTAGATATACTAGAATTTGTCTTTTAAAGACAAAAGATGTAGCTAGTAGTATATTTTTGAAATATAAAGCAGAAGTAGAGAATCAATTAGATAAAAGGATTAAAAGGTTAAGATCAGAGAGAGATGGTGAATACAGTGATAATATACTGAAAGAATTTTGTGAATCGAATGGTATTATTCATGAATTTAGTGCTCCTTATTCACCATAACAAAATAGTATAGCAGAACGTAAAAACAGAACTCTTAAGGAAATGATGAATGCTATGTTGATAAGTTCTGGATTGTCTGATAACATATGGGGGGAAGTTGTGCTTTCTGCCTGCTTTATTCTTAACAGAGTACCTCACAAAAAATTGGATAAGACGCCTTATGAACTCTAGAAGGGATATGCACCTAATCTCTCTTATCTGATGGTATGAGGATGTTTAGCTAAGGTTCCATATCCTCCATTCAAGATACCTACAGTAGGATCTAAAACTTTTGATTGTGTACTTATTGGTTATACACAAAATAGTGTTGCATACAGATTTATGTGCTTGAATGATAAATCTGTGTGTGAATATAGGGATGCGGAACTTTTTGAACATGTTTTTCCTTTGAAAAAGGGAAATGATGAATCTGTTAGAACAGTTAATTATGATAATGATTCTATTTCCATGCCTTCTTTGTCTAATGATTCTATTTCCATGCCTTCTTTGTCTAATAGTATGCATGATATAGGTTTTAGTAGTATGTCTGACATTGTAGATGTTAGCAGTACGAATAAAATGCCTATTATAGAACCAAGAAGAAGTAAGAGACAGAGAACTGAGAAAATTTTTTGTCCTGATTTTTTAACTACTTTTTTACTTAAGAGATCAAATGATATTGACTATCAGTTTGCATGTATGTACCTTATAGATGAGGATCCTAAATCTTACCAATAAACCTTAAGTTCTGTAGACGCTAGTTTATGGAAGGAAGCTATTAAGAGCAAATTAGATTCTCTAATCATGAACCAAACTTGAAACTTAGTAGATCTTCCAAAAGGAAGTAAACCTATTAAGTGCAAGTGGATTTTCAAAAGGAAAATGAGGCCAGATGGTTCGATTAAAAGATACAAGGCTAGATTGGTAGTAGTAGGGTATACACAAAAAAAAGGTGTTGATTACTTTGACACGTATTCCCCTGTAACAAAAATAGCTACTATTAGGGCCTTGATTGCATTGATTGCTATCCATGGACTTCTAATTCACCAAATGGATGTAAAAACTGCATTCCTCAATGGTGATCTAGAAGAAGAAATGTATATGGTACAACCTGAAGGCTTCACAACGGTCAGTCAGAAAAACAAAGTATGTAAACTAAAAAAAACTCTTTATGGTCTTAAACAAGCTCCCAAACAATGGTATGAAAAATTCAATGATACTTTGATAAATAATGGGTTTAAGATAAACTCTTCAGATACGTGTGTTTATTCAAAGTTGTTTGGAGCAGAATGTGTGAAAATGTTTGTATGTTGATGATATGCTCATTTTTGGAACAAACATAGAGGTGATACGTAATACCAAATTGTTATTATCTTCCTATTTCGAAATGAAAGATTTAGGGAAAGCTGACGTAATACTTGGTGTTAAGATAAGGAAAACTGAAAATGGTTTTTCTTTGTGCCAATCACACTACATTAAAAAATTACTAAAGAAGTTTTATTGTTTTGATGATCCTCCTGCAAGAATACCTTATGATGCTAGTATATTTCTTAAGAAAAATAAAGGTGATAGTATATCTCAGTCTGAATATGCGAAGATTATAGGTAGCATTATGTTTGTAATGAACTATACCAGACCTGATATTGCATATGTTGTTAGTTGATTGAGTAGATATATACATAATCCTGATAAAAAAAAAAAAAAAAAACATTGGAGTGCTCTTCGTCGTCTATTAAGATATCTTAAGGAACCGTGAACTATTGTTTACATTTTAACAATTTCCTTACTGTTTTAGAATGTTATTGTAATGCTAACTAGGTATCTGATAATGACAAAGTCAATTCTACAAGTGATTATGTGTTTTTACTCAGAGGAGGAGAAATATCATAGAAGTCTGCTAAACAGACTTGCATAGCTAGATCTACTATGGAATCAGAATTTATTGCTTTAGAACTAGCAGAACAGTAAGCTGAATGGCTTAGAAACCTACTAGGGGATGTACCATTGTGGGGGGCATCAGTACCAATATCTGTGCACTGTGATTCACAGGCTGCCATAAGTATTTCCAAGAACAGTGTATATAATGGCAAAAGGAGACATATACATCTTAGACATGGAGCTGTGAAACAAGTGATAAAGGGATGAATTATTTCCTTAGATTTTGTGAGGTATGAGCAAAATTTGGCTGACCCTGTGACCAAAGGCTTAACAAGGAAAATAATTTTAGAATCATCAGTAAACATGGGACTTAAATCCTTATAGGATTCTATAGCCCTTTATCTGGGTAGTCTATTGCGATAGACTTGATGCTCCATAGCCTTTCTTTGGGTGGTCCTAGTATGGACTTGATGGATAAGTGTAAAATCTTCATAGCTTAGTTTTGAGTGGTTTGTCTTTAACATACTTAATGAAGAAGGTCCTAGTATGGACTAGATGAGAAGTCTTCATAGCTTAGTTTAAGTGGTCTATTGCGATAGACTTGATGAAGTAATTAACGTGATTGTGAAGATGTGGCCGCCTTCTATGAAAGAGTTTGAAGGTTGCTTTCTAGAGCTTTCACAGTGACTCGAGGTTTATGTGTATGGCCATAATAAGCATACTTTATATCGCAGAATCGAGAGAAGGACGAGGAGTAAGGCATATTTTAGGGGTCTCAACCAATGTTATTGAAAGTTCAAGAGGTAACTCACTCTCTCTAACAAGGTCGTTGCCCTACTTCACTATGCATCAATTCAAATCGTTAGATATTGATGTTTACGTGATCTCCTTTATTTGCTTAGAACACCTATTTTTTTTTTTTTTTTCATTTAAACTTTTTACTTGTTAACTTTTCTGTAACAGACATTTGTGGGGATTGTAGGAAATGACTTTTGGGCTTAGGCGCATAGAAAATGTAAAGGAGAGTGAGAAATTTTGTCCCACATGGATAGTTTATGAATTGCCTAGAAGGTTTAAATACCAAGGCATTCTAGATGAGAATCTAAAGTGAGTTAATGATGGAAGTATAATCCTTTCATCACATGTGTGACATCATTGAATGGGTGGTTAAATTGTGCTTATGCGAAAAGGAATTAAATTTTTATCCTTTTGCATCGAGGTCGCGCCATATTTGCTTTCAGGGCCGTAGTCTTTAACATCGTAGCAACATTCGTGACATCTAATTTAACATGCATGAGGTTGAGTTCTGTGAATATGGAAGAAAAAATTTACTTCAATACGAAAGAATCTAAGAATGTATACGGACGGGAGAGAGGAACAAATATCCTCTAGTAGGAATTGGAAAATTAAACTACTTAATAAAATCTATGTTAGAATGTCTTGAATCAGTTATCTAGCACTTTGAATTAACAAATGCGATCTAGTTTAGAAAAATGCACTGTATAACCTTTCTAACTCTAAAGACACCTTTGATCTATAATCTAAAGGGTAAATATCAATTTATATCTCTAAACTTTGAGATTTGTATCAATTTAAACCCTAAACTAATAATTGTATGAATTTAAGCTCGGAATTTTGGATTTTGTATCAATTTAGACCCCAAACTAATAATATATCAATTTAAATCCTATACTTTCATAAGCATATCATTTAAACCCTGAATTTTCATAAGTACATCAATTTAAACCTTAAACTTTTATAAGTGTATCAAAATAAAACATAATGGAGGGTTTAAATTGATATACTTAGGAAAGTTAAGGGTTTAAATTGATACACCTATAAAAGTGTAGGGTTTAAATTGATACAATTATTAGTTTGGGATTTAAATTGATACAACTATCAAAGTTTAAAGTTTAAATTAATACAATTATTAGTTTGAGGTTTAAATTGATACAACCACAAAATTTGGAGTATAAAATTATATTTTCCGTAATTTAAATCATTCTTTTTAGTAATAAATTACTTTTTCTCTCTACTCGTGGACGTAACTAATGCACTATTAGTAAACCACGTAAATCTTTGTATCGATTCTCTATCGTGTACGTTTTTCTGATTATCTTTTATTTTTAAATTTTATAACAATCTCAATATCTTTAACTAATACACTATTACTTTTCAACCCTATGATGTACCTTTCCCATTCATGAATGGTTAGGTCCTCAATGCAACTTTTTTCAATAAACTGGTGACAAGCTATAAATATGTCATGAGTTTCAAAGTCATGGAATGACAATAAAGTGTGGTTTTTACTCCACTACAAAAAGGTATACCATTAATTAGTTGGATAATGGAGGGGCTTGAAAGATCCAAACACAATAATAATGGCAATATTGAGTGTTCTAAAGATTTGCCTAAACAAGATGGTTTGAATTTTTTACAACTCTCTCCAAAGTAGTCACCATAGATGAAAAGAAATTTACTGTGAAGTTTAACCATTTCAAGGAGTTAAAACAAATACAGTCATGAATAAGGGTAAAAACTCACAGATGAAAAGCAAACGGCAAGAAAATGAAAGTTACAACCAACCAAATGCTACCTCGGTCACTTTACTTTTGAGATTAATTTATTTTGGTCCATGTCTTTCTTTCAGACGAATCAGAAAGCTCATTTGGATCTCTATACTTCCAATTTTTGTTAGTTTGATCTATCTATTTTTAACAAATAACCATTTTCGTCATCTAAAATGAAACAACGGAAAATCATACCCTAGTTTGATCGTGCATGCTATTACTAACCATCGTGTAATGATGTATCTCTAATTTGAGCCAAATTGTGGAACAAACTAATGAGTTTATGTATAGTTGTTTTCGAATTTGAAGTATTTTCTGGGCTCAAAAAATCCAATAGAAGCTTTTAAACCATCTCAATAACTGAATAACATTGTACATTTTGATCACTCAAAAATTGATGTAGCAGGCAAAGATATTAGGCTAAGTTCATGTTCAAACAAGAAAAATCCATCTCTAATATTAAGAGGAAATTCTCCAAACAACAAAATGTTTTATTTCAAATAATATTCAAAAGATTTTTATTACAACCTTAAAGTGACTATTTATAGCCTTACAAGAAAATAAAACAATTAGCTAATTAAACGTTAATGGATCTAAATTTACAAATATTAACTCAAATATATTAACTATCTAACAATTCTCCTCATAAAAATTATATTCAAGGAATTTTCATTGCTTCAAAAAGTCAAGAAATTAGCTACCACTTTTCAGTCATTAATTAAAGTTGAGAATTAGACATTTTTAACTTTTAACCCTACTTGTGACAATTACTTAATTACAATCTTCTATTGTTGCTTTGCAACTACATTTGTTAGTTATAACAATCAATTTCTGTTAATTAACAAGTTAATTGTGGTGCTTTACTTGGTGGATTTTTAAACTACATTAATCCTTACTTAGTGCTGAAAGTATAATTTTTTAAACCCCAGGAGTATTTTCAATACCATAAAAGATCATATTTGTTTTAAAAATTTAACTAATAATTTAGACGTTTGTTTCTTTTCAAAAATTAAAAAAAAAAAAACAAACAAACAAACAAACACAATTTTAAAAGATTAAAACACTTTTGATAACCATTTGATTTTCTATTTTTTTAAAAAAAATTAAGCATATAAACACTATTTCTACCTTTCAATTTTTTTTCTTCTTATCTACGTTTTACCAATAATTTAAAAATCTATGCTAAATTTTGAAAACTAAAAAAGTTGCTTTAAAATTTTTCTTTTTATATAATTTGACTAAGAATTCAATCATTGTACTTAAAAAAGATACAAATCAAATGGAGAATAAATAGATTTAATTTTCAAAAATCAAAAACAAAATACAAAAATCATGTTTGATAACCATTTTGTTTTTTGTTTTTTTAAAAACAAATTAAGCCTATGGATGCTATTTTTACTTCCAAATTATTTCTTCCTTTATTATCTACTTTTTACTAATTATTTAAGAAAACCAAGCCAAATTTTGAGAACTAAAAAGAAGAAATTATTTTAAATGACAAAACTACCCACAAAAAAGTAATTTTCCAAAAATTGTTCTTATTTTTAAAATTTGATTAAGAATCCATCCATTATACGTAAACACGTTACAAAACATCGTAAGAAATGTAGTTGAAATATGCTTAAATTTCAAAAATAGAAACAAAAACTAATGCCCCATTTGATAACTAAATTTGACTAAAAATTTAACCATTATACTTAAAAAAAGATGAAATAGGTTTAATTTTCAAAAACAAAAAATCAAAAACCAAATTATTACCCAATAAAGCTTATATGGTTATCAAAAAGAGCGAAAAGATTACAGAATAAAACCTAAATGATTATTTAATAGCGTCTTTAACATTCTAAATGTTTAAAAATCAAAAAATCAAAATGGAATAAACTTGGAGAGTGAAAATTAAAATAGTACTTAAACTTTAGATAAAATACAAGGGTGCACTATATAAAAGTGACCATAGAAATTGAAATGGATATAAAAACGAGATTGAAATTATTAGCGTCGATTGACAGAATCCAGAAAACAGGAATTTTTGGCTAATAATTTAAGAAAAAGCAAAGACCCAAAACCAAACAGATAAGGAACAAAGAAAGAGAACCGACAGACAATTTTGGTTTTAGCACAAAGACCAGTCCATACAGCCTCGTGTCTCGCATGAACTTGTCTTTCCCTTTACATTAATCTATACGATAAAAGCCATATCACTGTCACTAAATTCCACACCATCAATCAACAGCCTCATATACTTTCAAAACAGAAAACAGAACACACAAATTCCAAATCCCATTCTCGACATAGTAATAGCAACAATTTCATATCCATGGTCAGCTCGACCCGCCATCTGACAGCCACGGTCGCTGGATACGATCGCTTCCCTGTTCGATCGGAGGGGCAAGTTAGTTTTTGGGCGAAACTAAGACGATGAATGAGTTAACAGTAATATATGAACATGGGAAAAGAGTTTTTGACACAAGGGTCTGTTCTGTTCAGGGAAGGGAAGATATCTCTATTTTATAACATGATTCACAGAGGGAAGGAAGAAAAAAATAAAATGAAATGAAATGAAAAACCCCACATGCCACTGCATTGGCTTTGTTAAGAAGGAAAAAAAAGGGTAAAAAAGGAAGGAAAAGAAAGGTCATACGCATCACATAAAAGAACAAAAAATCAGCCACTCAAGATGCAAGAAGCAAACAAGACTGCTTTTGCTTTCTTTCTTCCCTGTCTTCATTATCTAACTGAAAAGACAAATGCAGAAAAAACTGCAATACTGTGGCGATGTCGTCATCGTCGTCGGTCAGTCCAAGAGAATCGGAGGGGGAGACGCAGACATTGGTCAGGCTCTCATCACAACATACAATCAGTCCTTGCAGGCAGCCTCCTGAAGAAATTCAGTGGCACAGAAGGAAGCTTATGGCGGAATCTGGGGTGTCTCAAAACATAAAATCCGGTGAGCAGGGCCACAACTTGGAATGGTGTGACATATAAGACAATGGCAGCAACAAGACAGAACAGAACAAACAAGGCAGTGGCTCTTGGGTCTCTCCAGCTAAGCAAGGACTGCAACCTCTCTCCTTGAGTCGCCAAATCGCCCACAACAGTCTGAATCCTCCCAGCAATGCTTCTAAGTCGGTCATACCTCATCCTCACTATGTCACCAGGCCTGGACGTCGGGAATGTGTCGAATTCTTCGTCGAGTTCATCAGGGTGTGCAGAGTCTGCATGTGACAGACGAGTGTCCATGTGTGGCGGATGCCTCGGCCTCCACCGGTAGTACCAAACTCCAATCAAGAAGAGGTAGAGGAAAATGGTAGGAAGGATAAGCTCTGGGTACATGACGAGTATTATGAACAGGATGTGTATCAGTACAGTGGTAATGGGGTTTTTCCAGTTGCAAATCTGATCAAACCATTTTCCTACTGCTATTAATCCACTTAAAACTCCCATAATCCTGAAGAAATTTGCTTTGCTTCTTCGCATGCTCCACATGTGGGAACCGACATCCAGCATATATTCGACTACTTCCTTCCTCAATGGTGGCTCGGCCCGGGAAAGCCTCATTGACACAATCAGAGTCGCCTGATGCCTTAAGCTATCAAGCTGGCTGACCGTCAAAGGATGAATATAATGCATTTTGGGAAGCAGGGGATGTGTGTACATGTGCATCATGTTCAGCAAGGAAGAGCAAGTGAACCTCACAGCCAAGTGTATCTCACCCATCTTCTTCACTCCATTTGGGTGCAAAACCAGAAGAGGATATGAATGTGTGTAGACTCGATCTGTTTCGAGAGTTGAAAGACGTATCCTCACCTTCCCAATCCGTGAATCTTTTGTCCCTCCACCTTTATCTCCACCGAGCAAATGACAATTATCAAAAACACCAATCGTAACCACCGTGCATGGATCGAAAACTTCCCAAGTGTACTGCTCATTCCACTTGGGTGTGAAGCTATCAATGATCGTCCTAGTTCGAACCCACTTCTGCCCGTATTTCGCCACACAATATGCATCCGTTGTCCCACGCCCATCTATAGTCTTCATGGGCATCAATCCCTGAGCATTGAGGATACCTAATTCCAACACCCCAATGCTCTGCTTCCACAGTACTTTGGCAGTAGGACGAAGATCACTGCTGTAGTGTGTCGATTCGTCCAGAACATGATAACCACCTTCCAAACAGATCCTCATATGAATTCTGCTAGCAAACTTGATTTCTTTTTTCTTTTCTCCTTCAAGGACGATGTGCTTCTCCAGATTGTACCATTTGCTGTTCACAGGTTTATGGTCCAATCTCCGGTCCACATATTGTAAAGGAATCGCACATCTACCAAGGGTTTCATCCTTATTTGGAGCAACTCGGTCCTCAACACTCAAAATCAAGGGTTCCTCAAATGGTTCTGCAGCTACAAACATCAAATCCTCATTCCACATTGGATTGATTGTCCTGTTCTGAGAAATCCTTGTTCTCAAAGCTTGATTTCCCAGGATAGCCTTAACAAAAACTTCAGGGTATCGACCCTTATCAGTAGGCTGTAAGTCCTGAGCTTCGATAACATTAACCCTTAAATACCAGAGCTTAGGTGAAAGATACACCTTCGATCGAATATTTGCTAGACCATCAGTTCCACTGACAGTTGCAGCATCTGAATGCCATGCTTCAGGAAATGCTTCGTCAGCTTGAGTGCCCATCCAAACAGCCAACATCAGCTCTCCTTTCAGTTTATCGCCTTTCTTGTCCTCCAGTCTATACCATTGAGGAGCCAATGGACTGTCGGGCGGAACACGTTTTGGAATCTCATTCATGTCGAACAGAACACGACCCATGAAATCATCCTTAACAAAATCTTTATCCTTCACAGTAACCTCAAGCACTGAAGACTGAATCCGGTCTTTTGAGAAGGCAAAAACCTGGTTCCACTCAGGATTTGACTTCTTCTCAAAATGTCGAGTTGTACCCTTGTAGTTCCCAAGCTTCACTTCCACATAAGGGTCACAGCTACCAGTAACATCCTTTCCAGGCAATTCTTTCGCTTTGACAACACGGACGTAGAGATACTGCATTTGCTCAACGAGATCATACGTGCTCGTGAGCTTATCTCCGGTGACCTTCCCCCCACCAAGATGGGGATTGGTCTCCTTCAATAGAAAGTCTTCTGGTGGTGGCCTCTGCATCTTCTTGGTGATAAAGAAACAAGTCCAAAATAATTAGTAGGCGAAGACGGTCAGATTTCTTCACAGAAGCTGAAGCTGAATCCAAATTTATGTCAAACAGTTCTCAGAAGCCTATAAAATAGGGAAGAACATAATAAATTAAAACAGAATCAGCTAGCCGTTGATCACCTCAAAATATGAGAATTTTAAACCAAAGTTTCTTAAAAGACTCAAAATATTAGCAGTTCCAAACATAGTCATGCTGCTTCGAACTCGCAAAATTAAACAACACAAAAGTAGCTAAGATATCCCAAACTATTTTGAATACCACCAATGCAAATGGAATGAGAAAAGACATAGATCTTAGAACTTTATAAAATAATATTACCTCAAAAGTAGTACAAAGAAATCCAAACAGTTCCTGTCGGACGGTTTCAGATCTAAATGCCAGAACCCTGAACATTCAAGACAGAGAAATCCACAAGTTTAAACCAAAAGAAGAAAAACGAAAAACAATCAGAAACAGAGAGAGGAAGGGGCTTTCATCTAAAAACACCACAAAGATGCAAAAACGCAAAAGAGAAATGCCGGTTAAAGATGAAGAATACTACGTTATCATCCACAAGAAAGGACAAAAACAAATACACAGCCATGAAAGTAGCGGTGAGTTCGTCATTTTGTGGAAACAAAACAGACCTTCGTGTATAATGCTAATTACGCCACACCCAAAACAACCATTTGGGTTTCGAGAACTTTCTATACACCAATCAGTGTTTAGTTTCAAAACCACAAAAACCCAGAACACAATTTCATGCCCCATTCAAAAAAATTTCCAAAGAAACAGAGTCAGAGAAAACAGGGCATTAAAGCCACTAACAACAACAACAAAATAAATCATATCCCCAACACAAAACCCAAAAGCAAAAAAGAACAAACCCGATTAAGCCACACAAACACACACACACAGAACGGGGGGGAAAATCCAATCGAAGCAAGCATTTCACACGAAAATCAAAACGATAATGCAAACCCATTTGAGATTGAGAGAGTACCTAAAATGGGGTGAAGGCGATTGATGAGAGCGATTACAAGAGGGAAAAAGAATGATCGGCAACAGAAACCCAGTTGAGGAAAAGAAAAATGGTGAAGTTGCAAAAAGATAAGGAAGAGAATGGTAGGGGGGGTGAGGATAAGGAGGGAAAACGAGGAAAAAAGGAACGAGGGGAGAGGGAAAGCAAGGGAAAGGAAAGGAAAGGAAAGGAAAGAGGAGTTTGCAGAGCAGAAGTGCTTTTGCTTTTTGCAGAATTGCTTTATGGGTTGGGATCTGATGAATCTGCGAGAAATATACAGAAATGGTTAGAAGGGGGGTGTGGTGTGGAGTAGAGTATTTAGTATGGAAGGTGGAGGGGCCCAAAAGAAGCGTGTGAAGGACCACCATGGGAGCTCACAGGTGCCATGGATTTCTCTGTGCCTTTGGCCTAATAAATATATATACACACACATATAGTATAATGGAGAATCAACAACCCTTCTTTCTTTCTTCTTTTCTTCTTCTTTTCTTCTTCTTCTTCTTCTTCTTCTTCTTCTTCTTCTCTAATGCTTTTCTTTTCTTCTCTCTCCCTCTCACTTCTGGACAAACAATGTTAATGGAATAGAACTTTGGATTAGATATGACAATACGAGTCTAGAAGGATCTTCTCCTCTTCAAAAATGACCAAACTCAAATTCTAATGAAAAATGATTCTTTTAAAATGAATTTCAAAGTTTAAACACTAAATCTATAATTAAATCGTTTTTTTTTATAGATATGTAGTCGTTTAAATTGGTATTATTTTAGAATCTTTTACTTCAATAAAAGATAATAGATAGAATCGCGAGTATATTTCTAAATTGGTTTATAAGTCGACTAGGTATTGATGATTATTAATTTTGAATTTCAATATTTTCAATTTTACCTACTTTAATTCATCTATGTACATTTTTTTTAGTTTAACAATATGTGAAAGTAGGAAATTTAAACATCTACCTTCTAAATTTAACACAAATGAGACGTTTAGAGCAATGAGTTAGTTATTATAATCCTAAGTTATTATAGTTGGGTTATGATAGTTTGCGTTTGGGGTGTAGATTATTTTAGCTTGGATTATAATAGTATGTGGTTGAGGTGTTTACTATTTTAGTTTGGGAATGAAATAGTAAACACTGTAACAAATAATAAAAAAAATGATGAATGTAAAATAGTAAAACTATAGTAAATAGTAAATACCTTAGCAAATAAGTGTTTTGAAATAGTTTTTACTATAGCAAGAAGTGATTATTATATTTTGATGATAACCCTTGTCCCAAACGTCCCAAAAGGTTTATTTTAATTTTCTTCCCTTTTAATTTTTCATTCATATATGTTACATGTGAAATCCTAATATAGATTCTATACATACTAAGAACTCTTTAATACATATGTTTGACAATATTTCAAACAATTTATTGATTCTTGTTTTTAGTTAATATATTGTGATAAAAATAAATAAGTTCATTGAAACGTTCACCTTTAAAGAAATAGAGACAAAGCTAAAAGTAGTGGATTGAAATATGATTTAAGCCTATAAAATAAAAAAGAGATAATATTTAGGTCTAAGTGTTAGCATATTAATTTGGTAAGAGGGGTTGTATCAACCTTCATTTAAATAGAGATGTCTAGAAAAAAAAAAGTTTGATTGAGAAATTGCATTTTTGGCATAAAGTATACGAAGAAAAGAGTTACGTGCATGCTCTCAATTGAATACGAGATATTTTTACAAATTCTCTTCAATACATTTAATAGTTCAAATTTTTACAAATAATTTCTTATCGAATGAATTATAGAATTGTTAACCTAAATTAATAATAAAGTAAGCTCAACTCAATTCAAGAACGTCTTTAAAATATATTAAAAATGACATAGAGAGAATCAATATTTTGAAAGGTTAGATACTATGCCAATATATATTTGTTGCACAATTCATACTAGAATAAGATATAATAAAATAAAAGAAAAATAGAAGGTTGAGAATGAGAGATCATTTACTGTATTTTTTGGCTCAAAATTAATTAATCAAATTAGTATGTCAACTTGAACATAACACAATTAGTTGTTAACATGTGCATACCTCTCAACAAGAGATTGAAGTTTAAATTTTGCATTCCTATTCATCTAAAAAAAATTAAATTAAATTAAAAAAAGCATTTAGAAAATTCTAAAATGTATTTAAGTGGCTAACTCAAGGATTTGGATAGTTGACCACAAATTTATTGTGGAATTTTTTACATGTTAGCCCAAAAGATAAGACTGAAAATGGTACTTTTCAAGGTAGATAGATAACTTCAATATTTATTGTGGATTTTGTTGCCAAACATATACTAAGATGTTTTTACATAAATGGCCAACCATTTTTACCTACTAAACGTACATTTATATGAGTAGATATGTAAATATATAGACATATGTAGGTAAATTTTGTCATGAGAGTGAATGATCCTAGAAGTAACTTTCCAATATTTTTAATGTATTATTTTTGTCTTCCCTTTTCTAAAAGACTTTTTCTTTTTTTTTTTTTTTTTTTTTTTTTTTGCACATCCAATATTTTACCCAAAAAACGGAGTAAGAGCAAGGGATGGAAGAAAAAAGGTTTTAAAAGAAAATTTCAAGAAAAGTAGTGATCAAAAGCATCAGTAGGCCAAAAAATTTTACCTTTCTAGAGAGAATCATATGTAAAAATTCTAGTTTAATCTACCATAGAGACAGCTCCAAGTAATTAACACTCTTTTTATGTATATGGTTAATTTATCGTGAAAATAAAATAAAATAATGTATTATCAATAATTATGGAGGATTATTTCTTCATTAGATGTGAACAATATGGATGTTAAAAGATGCATGAAACTACTCTATAAAGTTGATTAGTTACAACTTATAAACAAGGATTAAAATATTGATATCGTTAAATATTTTTATAAGTCACGAAATTTGTAAAATCTATTTATGTTAATAATTAAATTATTTTGACTCCAAAATTAAGTAACGAATATTATTATTAACAATCATATTAATATTGGACAAGAGAGATGACATTCTTATATTTTACGAGCATTTAAAGATGTTGAAGATATCAATGGATATTCAACATTGATATCAAACCTTTCGATTTACGAATATATCGACATGTTCAAGGATTTTTTCATCCTTATTTATTAACTAAAATTAAAATTAGGTCTCTTAGGTATGATATAAGAGTAATTAGAAACCAATACTATTCTAGGGTAAACTAACCAAGCAAGTCAAGTTGCATGGATAAATTGCATAAACTCAATGACTTTATATTATAGAAGGATAAAATGGCAAAAAAAGGAAAAAGAAAAAAGAAACATATATTATATGGCAGAAGAAAAAGTAGTGGGGTGGCATCCAAAGCATCAGAACCAAGCACAACTCCATATATATAACACATATTCCATTGAAAGAGAGATGGCTCTCTTTTTTGAAACACAACAAAATGTAAAGAATAAAGCTTTGGTTAGATATAGTGCTTTTGAAGAAACCCAATTATTCCTTTGGCCAAGAAAAAAGAAGAAGAATCCCATGGTAGAGGTGATATTAGGGTTTATGTATATTGGTTCATATATATCTATATGTATGTATATATACATTCCTTAGAAGAGAAGTTACCCTTTTGATTTCAAGATTTTGACACTTTGGAAGGAAAAAGGAAGGGATTTTATATGTTTTTATGGTTTTTAGGTCAAAGAATTATGGTTAAATTGTCAAATTTGTTCATATGGGTTTGAAAACTATGTTTGGTAATTATGTTGTTAGCTAGAGTATTTTAAACAATATTTAATCTATCTTGTGTTGTGGCTGTCAAACTTTTGTGTGATGTTCTTTCTTTAAATTATAGATCTTATTTGCGAATAGATTATGTAATACTATGTTATGTTTATTGTAGTATAATCTTTGTTTAGGCTACCATGGAATTAGGGGTATTCAAAAAATCTGATGATCCGAAAAAATCGATCAACCTAACCATGTGGTTTGGGTTAGGTTATAACTGGGTTGGGTTGGGTTCAAATAAATGAAAATTTTATGGATTGACTTGGTTCATGAGTTTACCTAATATAATCCAAACCAACATGAACCAACCCGAATTTATTATTAACTTTAAATATATATATATATAGATAGATAGATAGATAGATAGATAGATTTTAATTTTATTTAATTTCAATATTTTTTGAATAATTTATTTTTCAACAACTCTTAAGAGTAATTTCTTTGCACTTTAGAAAGAAAATTTTCACTATATAAATTGAAGTTGAGTTGTTATTCTTAATTTAATATATGAAAATAATTAAATTGGATTTTTATATATTTACGTTTTGCTTTTTTTTAGAACAAAATTTTAAATAAATTATCCGATTAATCCAAACCAACTCAATCCAAATATTTCATGCTTGAGTTGGGTTGGGTTCATTTTTTTTATAAAAATGATTTGGGTCGAAGAATTTACAAACCGATGAACACCCCTAAATGAAATGTAAACCAAACTATCGAAAGTTAAAGTTGGCTTAAAAAGATGTAGTATGGGGACTTGTATATATATAAATATAAATAAGATCTAGTCAACATCATTGGAATTAACTTCACACAAATGAAAATCTTTGTTAGTTTTGGGCATAAAAGTAATAAAGTCTAACAAAACAAAACTTTGGCACCCTAACATGGATGTTGTCAACATCCAAATTTTGCCAAACACAATTTTTATATTGCCTTAATGTAAGCAATGGAAAAAGTGTTAGATTCAATAGAGTTCAAATTCAAGACATAAATTAATGCGAGACTAAATAGATAGAAATATATCTGTTTGAATTCTTCTTTCAGTTCAACTATATTTGGAGGATTTGAATCTCTATCCTCTTAAAACGAAGGTAAATAAATAAATCGGTTGTGTTATATTCTTAGTGTAATTCTCGATTTGGATGGTTCTTAATTTTTTTTTTTTTTTATTATTACCTTTAACTTTACTCTCAATATATCCAATTCTACCAAAATAAAATTGCCAAAAATGTTAACAAAAAATTTATTGCATCCCTACATTATTGTTTCATTAACCTACTTAATTAAAGTTGTGGACTTCGTTTGACGACAATGACGACCAAATAAAAAACCAATTACCAACTTAGTAGAAAAGTTTGTTTATTTTTTATGGCATGTCACATCACACACGTCTTAGTATATTATTAAAACAATAATATTATGACACTTGTGCTCTCTATTAAACCCTTTTTTTATATATAATGATTTAATTAAATTTGGGTTAAACTACAAGTTTTATCCTTAAATTTTCACGATAGCTTCTAGAAGGTTCTTGAACGTTCTATAGTATTTTCTAAAATATCTTTGAAACTTAGAAAAAGATTGTTAAGTACTTAAATATTCATATTTTTGTTTATAGATCTTTAATTTATTAACATTTTTAAAAAATTGGAACCCCCATGCACAATAGCTAAACAAAAGTTCAATTGTTCAATTGTGCTTATAGCTAACTTTATTATTAAAAAAAAAAACATTTGAAATAACAATGCCCCTTTTCTCTGTCACTTAATCATCCAAGATAGCACTTTTCTTCATTTTTTTTTTAATAGATCACCTTTTAAAGTACTAATTATTTAAGTTGTAATTGAGTTTATCCTTTAAGAAAGATACCCCTATGAATAAAGGATTATTAATTATTCAATATTCACTAATTATTATCCTTAAATTGGCCTTTTTATATACCTATTGGATGGCTTTGTAAGTTAATAAGATATGTCTCCAAATCAACAACCATATTATATTTGTTCAATAAAGAAATAAAAGCAGCTACCAAAAAATGGTACAACAAAATGTTTCATTTATAAATGTAGGATTGAACTACCTAAAAATACCTAGTGTACTTGTATCCACATAACCATTTGACCATAAAGATATCTCTTTTAGCATCACTTTACTTTTCAAATCTCATGTAACCCTACATAAAAAAATATATATATTCATAAATAAAGATTTGCACTAAAATCTAATCACCACATGCTATTTCTAATTCTAAATATTAAAGTTGTAAAGCTAATACATAGGGATAAATTAATTTTTTTTTAATCAATACTTTAATATTCTTTTTCTCACCTTCCGTTTGGGTTTTAGAAACAATCTAAAAAAAAAAACACTAAGGGATCGTTTGACCCACCACTTATTAAGTTGGTGTAAATAACCTAACTTCAATACTAAACAGCACTGAACTTGCATATTTATCGAGTAACTTCATCTTTCTATTTTTAAATTTTTTTTTATATTTATCAAGGAACTTCTTGTTCCTCTTTATTTCTACTTTTCGCATTTACCAAGTAACTTCATATTACTTTCTTAATCTACTTTACACAATTATCGAAAAATTCAATCTTTATTACTTTATATGGATGTTCAAAAAATCCGATAACCTGAAAAAAGCGATCAACCCAACCCAATTCGTGCCGTTTAGGGTTGGGTTATCAACTCATTTGGGCTGGATTGGGTTCAAATAAATGAAAATGTTATGGGTTGGGTTGGTTCATGGGTTTACCTAATATAACCCAAACCAACCCAAATTTATTATTAACTTTAAAATATATTTTTTTATTACATATAACACAACTATTTATACATATATTGATTTTAATTTTATCTAATTCTAATATTTTTTTTAATAATTTATTTTTCAACAACTCTTAAAATAGTTTCTTTGCACTTTAGAAAAGAAAATTTTCACTATATAAATTGAAATTGAGTTGTTAATCTTAATTCAATGTATGAAAATAATTAAATAAGTTTTTTACATATTTACATGTGCTTTTTAGAACAAAATTTTAAACAAATGACCCGATTAATCGGAACCAACCCAACCCAAATATTTCATGGTTGGGTTGAGTTGGGTTCATTTTTTAATAAGGGTTATTTTGGTTGAAGAAATTTACAACCCGAAGAATTGGATTGGGTCTAAAAAGTCTTTCAATCAAATCCATGAACATCCCTACTACTTTACACTCCAAATACAAACTTACTAACTCCAATATATTAACCCACCCTAGATTTGTTAACTCTACTTAGTGGACCAAATGCCTCCTAAGTGAATATCACAGTATTAATTTGAAAGAAAAAAACATTACCCAACTTTGAATATAGGACTTCTTACTCTAATATACCACAAAGTGTAAGCTTATGTGAGTTTAATCTTATTATCAAGTACATTTATTGATTAAAGTAAGAGAGATATGTGCCTTTTTTAGCACAAGATGAGTGATATTTCATGTAAGCCTTCTTTTTACACGTCCTCCAATTTCTCTATGAAAGTTATAGAATTTGGTTTCTTTGTTTCTTTAGAGATATATGGACCACAACTTCATATTCTCTCTCTTTTTGTGTTTTATCTTTAGAGAGATGCTAGCAAGGAAAAACTATTTCCATCATTTTTTTTTTCACTTTTTACCACTTATCCTTTTTAGGGTTATAACAAACTTTTAATCTGTTGTGTTAAGCTAGGCAGGGAAGAGAGAGAGTAATATTAAATGCTTAAGTAATGTGACAACTAAAGTTTCAATGCCTTTAGCATTAGAGAGCAACATAAGTATGAGATTGATGGACTTTGGAGCTATATTTGCAACCTAAGGGTGAAATATGATTTAAATGCAAACAGTTCTGGAAGTTTATTGATTCTGTGGAACTCACTAAGAGGTTGTTGCTCATTTGACAGTATCCTTCTAGTGGCTCAAACTAAGATTTTTCTATTTTGAGTCACAGATAGATTTTTGCATCCTCTGAAATTTATTTGAAGTTCGAAACCATTAGTCCTTATTGATGGTATGTTAACTTTCCTACCTTTAAAGACTCATTTTGGGATTTTCTTTTAGTCTTCGAAGTAGTAATTTTGTTACTCATGATTTAGCTTAAAACCACCTTCCATAGTTGGATGCTACTATATCTTGTGTGTCTTGTAACATGTCGTCTCTTTAGTTATGACTTTGTTCTATTTGTCTCTTAAAAGAAAATAAAAGTATGGTTTAAATTCATGCAATACAATGAAAGATTGAACAAGGTTCTTCAGGAAACAATAATACAAAATATATATATATATATATATATATATTACCCCAAAGAGAAAAAAAAGAAGAAGAAGAAAACATAGACAGGACTACACTGACACAAGGTGCACGTATTAGCATAGGCCAACGAAAAGTCGTTTTGTTGCAGCCTTCTTCAATTCTTTCTTTACCTAAAGTTATTGACTCTACTCCCTTGACTAATTAGAATAGCCTTTTTTTTTTATGCTTCATTTCTTCTACTCTAAAGGATAAAATAACCATAGATATTTCAGCCCTTCCTTTTAGCTACATTGTTGACCTTAAAACTTAAAAGCAACCCATATTATATCACCAAACAGAAGATGTTGACAAAACAAATGGTGAGGTGACAATAATATTTGGCCATATGCTAACTTCATAGGTAGCCAGGTAGGACTTAAATTGAGATTAAAATATTTTTTTTTTTTAAAAAAAAAAGCCCTGAAAAGGAAAAACAGAGTACCATTGACAATTTCTCCCAACCACTTTGATATTCATATCCCAAATTGCTAGTAAAAAGCTTCCAACTTATATCAATGGTGGTAAGCCCAAAACTAACCAAAAACAAGTCAAACAAATTGACAGTACCTTTTATTCATACAACCATCTCCCTGTTAAGCTCACTCAAAGAGAAACTGAGAGTATAATTACATCTCTGGAAAACCAAAAGAGAAAGCCAACCAATTTCTTCTCTTCCAATATGCTGCAAAGTTTACTAATGCTACTCAATGTGGGATCTTTTCTTGGTGGTGTAGGGATAGTACTCCTTGCCATTGTCAATTCTTGTGGTCTGACCACCAACATCAATTACTGCAGAAGTAACTGCCAAAGCAGCTCCAGCAGATATGGCTGTTGAAATGCTTTTTCCTGAAACAAAACAACAGCAACATTTAACCTAACCACTTTTCAGAGTAAGTTAACTTATTAGAGACATGAAAAAAACAGATTATAGCCACATCCTAAAGAAATGGATCAGAAAGATGAGAATGCCACTTCACTTTACAACCATGTGTTGATAGGGATTATTGTGATAAGTACAAGTATATAACAAACAAACTGTATCCATATTGGGCAATTCCACCTCTTCGGAGAAATTTACAGTGTGGATACGAATTTCATTCATTCAGCTACGCCAGGATTAGGTCGGGATTATCACAGAGTGATGTGAGGTCCAGCTAAACTTATGGCTCTCCCCTGCCTAAGGGGTTGTTGCTAATGTGCAGACTAATTATTAGTGTCTTTAAGGCTCCAGTTGGTAGAAGCTTTGATACACACATGAGAGGGGATCCTTTAGGGAGGTGCACACTAGGATGGAGGTTGTCTATTAATAAAGTAGTGTCCTATCTCTCACTCTTTGGAACACGAGGGTCCTGGCTTCATGAATATAGCTAAGTGAAACGATTCATTCTTAACGATATGCATTTCGTGGCTCCTTTAGAAAACAATGCACTATGGCAAAAAAAATGCTGCTAGCAAGAATGGGAAGGATAAGTAGGTGTATCACCAGGTATAGAGATGTCCTGCAGTCTTTGGTTCCATATTTAGGTGGGAGACGTGGAATGACATCTGGATACGACTATTCTCCCCCTTTTTTCCTAGGCTTCTACGACTGCTAGAGATCACTTTATGCGAAAACTGATTTGATTCATCGAAAAAGTGTCGTACCCATTTGCGATAAAAGTTCATTTTTCAATCTCAAATAGCCCTAACCCACCACAATCGATAGGAAAAGACATCACATTACAGTTTACAAGATGGCTAAGCTTCCTATCTGAATTACCATCCCCATAAAAATTCCTTTAACTTTCTTTCCAAAACTTACCACCACTTCCCTAAGCATAGGAAAACATGACATGAAATTATAGGTAGGTAGGTAAGGTGGCAAGAACTGCTTGACAAAGAGAATCTCACCCATTAGAAAGGTAAAGCTTCCATTTTTCCTTCCAGAGCTTCCAAAACTCTAGCCTTATGGATTTATTGCCCAAGGGAATCCCCGAGTAAGAGACTGACAAGGTACATGCTTGCACCCCAGTCTCTTCGCAGAATTCCTCACTTCAGCAAAGAAATATTATAGACCACAACCTGAGGTCTTTCGCATTTATTTTTTGATTCGCATAAATATAAAAAATTCAAGTACCTTGAATAAATGATCTAATATTTTCCTATCATCTTTGCATAGAAGTACTGATAAATTGAATTTGTGAAACTGCTCCTTCTTCCCAAGAAAAAAATATTCAAGAAGACCCCGTGAATACTATGTTCAATCAACCTACTCAACACATTTCCAACCAAGACAAATGGAAAATGAGAAAGAGCATCTCCTTGTTTTGAATCTAGCCCTCAACCACCCTCTTGATCCTCCGTTTAAATAATAAATTAATTAAATTAAATTAAATTAAACAAAAAAAAATTATATATATATAAAGTTGTATTCCATAAGTGGGAGCTAGTGTTTGCTATCACACGATCCAAGAATTTGTTTCTAGTCCACTTTATCCATCTCATCCCAAGCCTTTTCTTTTAAACGCCATTAGCAAAACTTCCCAATCGACTAGACTTAAGAATCCATCCCCACTTTTTCCAATTTATATAATCCTACATTTTTTCATTCTGAACAAGAATATAATCATTTATCTGCAGTCCTTTCGTATAAGCATTCGGACTTGCTGACATTTTGTAAGCAACAGACAGTTTAATCTCTTAGCCAAGACCTTAAAGCAACGACTTGGTAGATAGCTTGGTTAGTCCTTCCCTTTTTCAGCGCTTTGCTCTTAATAAGACCAAAAAAAATGAGGTGACTCTCCCAAAAAGTCTTGGAATATCTTCAATATATCATTTACTACCCTCAATTCAAATAGGATGCCAATTAAAACCTCAAGAATGAGTATTCCTTTTTATAAGAAACCTGGAAACATGCATTAGAAAGACATCCTAGGGGCCAAGGAGAAATTCCCCTCCCAAAGCAGCTATTTACAAAACATCTTCCAATCTTGAAGGATCATGCAAGGGGGGTACAAAAGAATTAGCTATAACTGTGACAACACCAACAAGCGGTGAGCTGGACAAAGTTCCAAACAATAAAGATATCATTAGACTTATCGTCAAACATTCTTTCAATATGTTCCTGCCAAATACCCCACATAATCACACAAGACCCAACCTCCAAAATACCTTAGCCTTTCCTTTCAAACACCATCCACCAAGAACCTCCGGAACCCATAATCAACTTGGGTAAGCTAAGCAAATAGAGAGGTCAAAAACTTTAAACAAAAGGAACCGGCACTGTCTTGCAAAAGAACAATGGAGGAATAGGTGAGCAAGAGTTTCCACTTCCCATGAACATTCGAGATTGAAAAATCTCGAGAATGAACAGTACTTCATTATTCTTGTCGTAGTGCTCGCTGAAAATATGCAAAATCTCTTCTTGAATGCTGTTATCTTCAAAATTTAGACACCCAACATTATTTCCTATCCTGCAACATTATTTTCACAGAAATAGAAAAGGCTTCTTGAAAATTTTCCATCGTATTTACCTTCACCTTATCTTCATTTCAAAGAGTGAGAATACCATCTGATCTTAAAAATTCCAGTTCATCCAAACCTCTATGAATAAAGCTCCAAAATGTTTCTACAATTTTCTTGACTACTTATGCTTGCTTTGCTATCTAAATTTTTAATTCAGTCCCTTATGTTTCAACAATTTTCAGTTTAGTCCCGGACTATTAGTGATAATTTAAATTCGTTGATGATAAACTTACATAACATAATACTCAATAATTTAACAAAAAAACTAAGGGGTAGTAGATCATCTAAGAAAATAAACCTTTTATTTCCTCCAAATTTCTAATAAAAACAAACAAACAAACAAAACAAAACAAAAAAGCAAGATAAAAGGGTGGCAAACCAGAGGCCAAACTAAAGGTGGAAAGGAAATCAGACATAAACAGATTTCTGAGAAGAAAAAATAACCAGGAAAAAACAAAGAAAATTGAGAAAAGGGTGGAAGGAAGAAGACACAATAGCTCTCTCTCCCTCTCCTCTCCACGTTTTTTTTTTTTTTTTTTTTTTTTTTTGGTTTTCCTCCTCTTTCCTCGTGTCTTCATGTCACACACCCACATCACTTACATTCGAGGGAAAGAGGACAAGTAAGAGGTTTCATTTTGACAATGCAACATCATTAGAGCAAGGACTTTTTGGTCATTTTCTATATTTCTGTTGCAAATGGTATGGTAGTTAGATGTCAATATAGATGTAAAGGGGGCTGCAGTAAGTAGATATTATCTTTGCACTGGAATGAAACGTTAGTTGGGAGGGTTCAAAGCCTTTTAAAGTCTTGAGAGTAACGGTATCAGTTTCACACAGTTATGCCATAGTGCTACTTCCATTTGCTTAGTTTGTAACCATGTCAGTATTGAACTGCAGAATAGCAGTGGTCTTTCACAATTTGTGTATTCTTTCCTATAAGAAACAAGGAATATATCGACAGCAACAAAGTCATATAAAAAGGGAGATGAGATATCCCCACTAGACCAAAGGGTTTATAGAAAAGACTCCTAATTAGCCAAAATATGCACAAAATCATAATCAGGATTAGAAAGAGAACACCAAAAGGATGCAAAAATCACAGTTGAAAAGACTCCTAATTAGCTGAGCTTAAGAAACATATTTTCAATCCCCCTACAGTGCACCATTCATAAAAAGGTGGAGTAAGAAAACCAAAAAGGTTAGATGGAACACGACAATGAGTGAATCAGATGACAAATGGTGTTAAGTTTTTGGAATTAGTATTTATAAACTCAAACATGCATCAATTTGAGGTTGCATTTATCACCCATCCACAGGTGTAAATATGCCACATAAACTGCAGTTAGACAAAAAATCTCTCCACATTCATAAATTAAAACTTCATCCCATCCTCCAGGAGATGAAAGCAGAGAAAGAAGAAACAACACTTCGAAAACAACTTCACATTTGCTAATGAAAGAATTCAAACTGCAACTGCATCTAGATCTAGGAAGAGTAGAAAGTCGAACCTTTATATCCAAGAACAGATGCTCCAGCTGCAAACCCACCAACAGCTCCATTAATGAAGTCTCTCTTCATTCTATAATTCTGCACAAGCTGCTCAACGCCAATGTATACCCCTCCAATAGCAGCAAATGTCATTCCATAGTTTCCCATCATTTTCAATGTCCTCACAAGCCCAGGCAGAGCAACATTCCTCTCAACACGGGGCACATCATACCAAGTGGCAGCAATTGTCCCAAAAATTGTCCCAGCAACAAATCCTGTAGTTGCACCTTTAATCGTTTTCATTAATGACGTATCATCATCCTCCAAGTACCTACGCTCTGAAGCATCCATGAGTTGTTTTTCCCTTCAAGTTTACGTGATGACCAAAGCTGCAGAAAGAAAAGAAACAAAGACTCAGACCTAAACGTTTCAAACTATCCCATAATAAAATCATTTACATTAACAGTAAATTAATTCGTTATCTCAGCAGAAAAAAGAAAAAATGGACAAAAAAACCACGGAGAATTTCTAATATCCTGTGAAATACAAGCAGCTAGATGCAAATATGCTAATGAAACAGCAAAAAGAGTCGAGCAATCTAACATCGTCAATTCGAACCAGTAACCCGCTAGATAACGAACAATTCGAAAATTAAACCAAATGAATAAGTTCAGATCAAGCCGGAAGCCCCAAACGATATCCGCTACAACTGCAGATAAATATTCAATTTCTCTATTCCCTCATCAAGAGAAACATGAAAATGAACTTCAGCGATAAAATGGGAGGCAGATCAAAGCAAACCCAGAGGGGTAAAACCTAGACGAAATGCGTTAACAATTACATCGAATGCGATAATCGTAGGTCGAAAAGTATTGCAAATTAGTAAATCGATGAACAGTAGAACAAGAAGGATTGGATTGAAGAGAGAAACACATACCCCTTTCGATGATGAAGCTCGCTGGAAAGAGGAGACTGAAGTTCTTAAACCGGCTCGAGAAGAAGAGCTTCTCTTCAACTCGTCTTACTCAATCTGACGCCGTTACAACCCCATTCCCAGATGGATTCGTAATTACTATACTACCCCCGTCCATGTATATGGCAAAGTTAAAATACAAGGTTAATCTCTGTCAATTGTCAAATACCCCGAAAAATTTCACAAAAAAACTTAAAAACCAACTATAGATGACATCTTTCTAAAAACTTGTCTATGTTTGACCTTCTTGTCATGTGAAATACTATTTTTACCTCCACTTTTAATACAACTCAGGTGGCACTTAAATAGGTGGCAAACTAAAACTAAGGGATCGTTCACATTTCTCTCATACTTTTATTTTTTGCTCTCAGTTTTCTCTCAACTCTCCTTTGCCTTCAATGTCATCTTCGAACAGTTCTTCACTGCTTATCGGTCACTTTCTACACATTTTTCACCAGCGTTCTCGTGATTTGAAAGGTATCTTACTCGTTTCCTTCAATGCATGTTGATTTTTTCGTTCAGCCATATCAAAATGGTTAGTTTAACGAAATTGATTACCCAACGTAGGTTAAACAATCGTCCAACTTAGGTTAAGAGATCTCCAACTTAGGTTAAACAATCGCCCAACTTAGGCCAATCAATCGCTCAACTTAGGTTAAACAATCGTTTGGGATTTGGTAAGCTATCATTTAGGTTTTAGTAAGCGATCGTTTAGGTTTTATTGCACGATATTCTATTTATTATTGCAAATGTATATGTTTGTTATAGTTTACTAAGATGGCTCCCTACTGAGAAATATTTCTCTGCTACCTTCTCTTGCATGGTCTACAAAATGAATAACCTGATTAAGAAGAAACTTACCACAGAGCATATGTTTATGTTTAGGAAAACCTATTTTGGTCCACTGTTGGACGTGGACCTTGTGTTTAATGAGCAACTATTCCACCATTTTGTGTTAAGGGAGGTTAGTGATGAGAACCCGAATATATAAGTTTCAACATACTGGGAAAGAATGTTACATTCACCTAAGATGATTTTAATCTGATAACTGGGTTGCGACCGACCGAGGAAACAATTGAAAGAGATATAAGTGGTGAGAGACTACGACATCTACTGTTTGAACCAAAGGACCCAAATGAGAAGAAGGAAAAACTTTGTAAGGATGTTGAGACTGCTTTTGAAAAATATAGATTTACAAACGATGAATATGTCATAAAGGTTGCATTGGCATTGTAAATAGAATTTGTGATGATGGGAAAACACAAGAAAACACAATTCCATGATAAGATATTTGGGATCGTCGATGACACCAAAGTCTTTAGACATTATGACAGGTCGATTGTCTTATTCCAACATTTGTTGAATAACATGAAGTGCATTTTACGCGGGAAGAAAGAGTCACACGATATAAAAAAAGCAGCAAATCCCAAACACGTCACATACTACTGTATAAAGGGATTTGTACTTGCATTTCAGGTACGTACTTGCTATTCCAATTTAATTCAATATAATTTTAATTGGTTTGTTATTTATGTATATATTTCTTCCATATTGTAGGCTTGGGCTTACGAAACACTATCAATATCTAGTAAGTTTAGAGCCAATAAAGTGAGCAAGAAGGCAATACCACGAATTCTTAGGTGGACATGGTCTCAGACTCCATCGTATAAGTTGTTGGATAGAAATGTATTCCAACCTAGAAAAGTAAGCATCTATTAGAGTTTTTAAACGATCGCTTATAGTTTACTAAATGATCGCCCATATTGTAATCACACTAAACACTTGCCCACATAATTCTAAACGATCTCTCACATTAATCTAAATAATCATTTAGAAATTATTTAAACGATCGCTTAGCAAATCTAAATGATCGTTTAGAAATTATCTAAACAATCGCTGAAATTTGTCTAAGCGAGCGTTTAGAAATATGTGGGCGATCGTTTAGTAACTACTTGTGTATTTGATATGTATCGACTTGTTTACATCATTCACATGTAGACTATTGTTACATCGAGACTTATACCAACAGCGGATGAGTTGAGGTACAAGGAAAATCGACTAGGAGTGGTGGATCTGATGCAAGCAGACTGCCAAATAAGACTTAATGAGAACAACACTGATCAACACTCCCACGATACCCATGTTGGTCATCATAAGAAGTCTGAGGGTCATGAACTATTTAATGAATATACTCATGAGTATGATCCCCCTTAGTCATCACGTCCGTTTGTGGAGGAGAAGCCTGTGATTGAGCATTCATCATAGCCAAATGTACGACCTCGTGAATGCATGACCGACCCGACTAATGTTCATAAGGGAAAAAAAGGCATGATTCTTCAGAAAAGCAATCTAAGTCCTCGGGAAGCAATAAGCATTCAAAGTCTTATAAGGTCTTGAAAGGGGAAATATTGGAAGTTTGCAAAGATTTAATGAACTTGACAATTATTATCCATTAGTTGAGTGATGTCTTTAATCATCAACATGAACGCATTACCCAAAAACTGAATGAAATGAAGTTGTTGGTTCAGTATCTGCTGTGTATTTTTTAAAATGTCTGAGTGATAAATAATCCTTTAGGATAAGCTAAAGATCATTTATGCATTGTTAAATGATCGTTTAGATAGTCCTAAACGATCGTTTAACTATTCCTAAACGATCATTTAGCTAATCATAACGATCCTTTAGCTAATAAATGATCATTTATATAATAATAAACGATTGTTTATATAATCATAAACGATAAGAAAATTTAACCAACCTTTATATCATCGTCATTCAAACAGTCGTGAGGTCTTATGACAATGTCATCATATAATGGACCCTCTAATGGTCTATGTGTTGGGATTGGTGTCTTAATTCTCCCGGAGTCTCATTGTTTTGTAAAGATGCATGTTATTTAATGAATAAATAAGTGTTATCTAATTCTGACATTTACTCATATCTAATAAACAAAGCTCCTTGATTATCTTATATGAACTTAAGCATGTATATGTGATATACAAGTTGATTATGCCTTAAGTGAAAATCTAAAAAGGTCTGTAGTATAAGGACTAAAGTGGGATATCTGATCCTGGTAACGCTACGAATACGGCCCACTTTGTAGAGGTTTGCAAGTATTATAAACTACTACAGATGGTAGATCCTGACCATTCATGTGGAGACATATGAGCGGGGGTGTGCTATACAAAGAGTTTGTATAAGACCTAGACCACGAGATGATTAGACTCTGTATATAACACCGTTGATACTAGAGACTTGCATCTCACCTAAACGACTATAGGTGACATGACCTCAATCCTGAGTGTTTTTGGAGCCTTTGAGGGTGATCTTTTGATTAGTATAGGTAAAAGTGACCAGATTGCCAACTCAACATGCCTACCTTTTTGGGAATTTGTCTGATCTAAGAGTTGGGAACTCAATCCACAAAATGGAATTCACTCATTTCCCGAAACAGGGATAAGAAGAGAGATTGCTCCCTTAAGAGTTGATATCGGGACTTGAACATAGTGGCCACAGCTTCTCTTTGGAAGGGAAGACTCAGCCATAGTAGAACTATGACTTATGTTCATTAGAGGGATCAATGGTACTTAAGGAGACAGATGTAACTACAGGGCCATAATGGTTATTGGCTCAACTGTACTTACGAACGATCTGTGAAGGGTTGTCGCACTGCTGATTGGTTAAGATGGACACATAATATATCTGTGGTAAGGAGAGTTCAACTATCAGTCTTTAGTGGAGTGTCTGGCAGTTAACGGATGGTGGATCCCGTGACTAAAGAGTTTAGTCAGTTATTCACGTACCATTGGAGCTTCGAGCTATAGGTCCATAAGGTCCTCTTGGTAGCTCAATGGATTCAGTTGAGGATTAGTTTTTGGTGTTAATTTGAAATGTTCAAATTGACAAGAGATTTTGATTATATGTGATATAATTGGTATGATGTATAAGATACATCTAGTGGAGGATTGATGTAAATGAGATTTGCATTAAGTACCATGGAATAGAAAAAGAACTATGGTTTATATGTTTCATAAGATGAAATATTCAAACTATAGGTTATAAATATAGTATGATAAGTTGGTTATCATTTATATTTATAATAATATTACTTATTAGATAATTAATTCTTTTTCTTTAAATAACCAAATGAGTGGGTGGTTATTGGATTCATGGTAACCGCGAGCTTAAAAGGAAAATGGTTTTCCTAATTTTAGTATGATTTACAAACTGTTGAAAAGTTTTCGTAAAAAGGTTTTTGAGTTTTCTCTCTCACGAAAAAGAAACTCACGTAGTCGTCAAGTAAATATGGATATACTAAACGACGGCTAGGGCAACCTAAATGATCGTACAGTGGCGAGCTTAATTATCGTACAGTATTTACCAAACAATCGTATAGTTTTACTAAACGATCGCTTGCCCTAAGTAAACGATCGTGTAGAGTTTATACGCGACAGACCGAGCTAAACGATCGCATAGCTTTTGCTAGACGATCGCATAGCTTTATTTAAACGATTAGGCATCGACCTATACGATAGGTCTCCACCATCTTTCACTTGCCTAGTTGTGTACACAATCGGTATTTCCTCCTTCATCTGCCTCATTCCAAGTCCGAACAGAGTCCACCCTCTGGATTCTCACACCGAGAATACCAAGGTAGCCTTGTTGGTGGTGTCAGACTCAACTCGACACCATCGAGGTTCTGTGGAGGCCGTTCGTGGTGATGCGAAGGAGTTCGCGCTATTGCAGAGGAGTTCATGACTAAGGTGATCGTTGAGGACGAGTGCGGTGTTCGTGTTCGGTGTTGCGATCGTATAGATCGAGCATTTGAAGTTGTTGTTGTCCAAGTGGTCGTGCACAAAAGAGTGTGAAGACACATCTGCAATTGTTCGTACAGTTTTTCCCTTTGTGCATTTGAGTTTTTCATGCTGTAATTTCTGTATGAATTGTATAACCGCTTGTTTGAAGTCGACTGTAAATGTATTGTTCATTTATGATTGTGATTTGGAATAATCTTTCTTCCATTGCTCATGGAAATGTCGAATATGATTTTCTTCAATTGGTATCAGAGACAGGTTTTGATCCTGTGACCTGTGGGTTATAGGCCCACCGGATTGCTACATGGGTTTGACTGACCGCGGATCCTGTGACCGATCGCGGGGTGCTTAGTACACGATGGTTGGAGAAGCAATGCTTTGCCCAAACGGTTTAAGACCCAGTTCGCTTGTTTGAACCAGAGACTCCTTGTCTTTGTAATAGTTGGCTTTATTTTTGTGTTTTTCAGGCAATTTTACTATGTTCATCAACTTGTATTGTTTATACATGTGATGTATGGTACTTATATGCCAAAGTGTTTGTCATATAGTTAAAACTCACCTTAGGTTGTGCAATTATCATGCATCATGTATTATAATTGTTATAATCGAGCATGAAAAAATTACTTGAAAGCATGGGCATGCATCATGAAATATAAGAGTTATATTTTACATGTAGTGAGCATTATCATGCATCATCCTTTTATTATAAATGTTATAATCTAAGGGTGAATGGAAGCATGTTTTGCTTGTTTTCATTACCGTTTTGTATAAGTGTTATATAAAAGAAGTAGCAATGAATGGACAATGCATTGAGCATGACATATAGGCTGTTTATAGGCGTTATGAATGCCTTGCATGTATTAGCTTTGTATTGTGATGGTTGTTTCCGTTTATAAGTGTTATAAAGGAAATTAAACCTAAAATCAATAATTCAGAGTTGCATGCGAACTTAGGGTGAACTCAAGTTTTTAAAAGGGTTTTAAAATTGGACTGAGATAGACCTAAAGTCAAGTGGTTCTAAAGAGTTTAGTAACCTAGATTAGTCTTTTAAAATTAGTTTAATAGGATTAAATTAGTTAAATAAAAGATTAAATTTGTTGTGAACCTATCTATAACGGACCTTTTGTCTAAGGCGGATTCTGGCTAGGCTGGGGTTCTTAAGTTGACGGAAACATAACACCCCTACCTGGGGAACCTACCTGGAAAAGTGAATTAGATAGATTTTCAACAAGCATGCGACATTTTGGTCAAAAATTTCGTTAAAGAGTTTAATGGACGATGATCAAAAGTTGTTTCACTATCCAAGATAAAAGTTACTCTTGAGCAAACCCAAAAGTCACTTACTTAAAATCATTAGTCGTGTTTTTTCTAAGTAAACTAAACCTTAGGTTATAAAATACTCAATAGAGGAAGAGGCATATCAGATATGTCAATGATTCCACTCACGTTTCTTCTTCTATGTTCCCATCGTGAGATTCATGTTTGGCCTCGTGGTGCCCAGGATGCATCCCCCTTCAGATGGTGTTTGCATGAGTCAATATCAAAGTGAACAGAGAGAGTGTTTATAGTAAGTGGGTGAAGGGTGTGTGTCAACACGTCCTATGGTCTCTGTCATTGGTTCACACCGTGAGATCATTCTGTATGCCTTCGTGTCGCCTTTGGAGAGTCCTCTTTCGAATGGGTTTTGTGCAGTTGGTCGATATCAAGGTGAACTCCAAAAATGGATAGGATCGCTTTAGGTTTTACCCCAACCAAATTTTTCCCTTCGGATTGGCCTTTTGGGACGGACCTCTAGGGCTTAAAATGGCAGGTCACACTTATGGGAGATTGTTAATTAAGTTAATGATCTCTTGGTCAAATCAATGATGACTTGTCGTTATAGGAGCAAGATTTATTCTAGTATTAATGACTGGTTGAGAACTTATCAATTTAGAGGAAGGATAATTGACCTTCCTTCGGCAGCTTTTGTCCTAAGCATTTGAAGCGTCATTGCGAAACTAGATGTCACACGGTGTTCATGTTAGTTTTGATAAAATCTTATTGGATGTTGTTTTGTTTTACAACGAGTATTTGCTTAAAACCTAACGTAGATCAATGTGTTTTTCCTTTCAGAAACTCATTAGTATTTCCGTTTAAAGCTTTTAAAAATGACTGATTATATATGGTGGAAAGAATCGTGTGAAACGAATTTCGTGGAAAACGACCTCCATCCCACTACTCTCCAAAAGAGGAGACAAGACAATAAATATGATTTATTGGTCTTGGAGACATGTCTGGTAGAGAATGATGATTCTGCCTGATCCTTGATTCAGGTGCTACCAATCATGTCAGTTTCTCTTACAAGGATTCAGTTCCTGGCAAACGTTGCCACAGGGAGAGATGACTCTTCGAGTCGGAACTGGTGAGGTTGTTTCAGTTATTGTTATAGGCAGGCTGAAGTTATTTGTTGACAAGAAATGTTATCTATTACTGGATAATGTTTTTGTAGTTCTTCATATTAAAAGAAACTTGATCTCAGTTTCTTGTCTCATTGAACAAAACTATGTCGTCTCCTTTTCTGAAAATAAAGTATTTATTTTCAAGAATGGAATAGAGATTGGTTATGGTTCAATGGAAAATAACTTATATGTACTAAGGTCATTAGTCATAAAAACCTTGTTTAACACTGAAATATTCAGTACGGAAACAATAGCTAAAAGACCAAAGGTTTCTCCAAAGGAAAACGCCCATCTTTGGCATCTAAGGTTAGGTCACATCAACCTCAATAGGGTTGAGAAGTTGGTGCAAAATGAACTTCTAAAGAGTTTAGAAGAAAACTCCTTATCGGTATGTGAATCATGCCTCAAAGGCAAGATGACCAAACAACCTTTTACTGGAAAAGGTTACAGAGCCGAGGAAGCCTTGGAGCTTGTACATTCAGACCTCTATGATCCGATAAATGTTAGAGCTAAAGGAGGGTATGAATATTTCATCTCTTTTATAGATGATTATTCAAGGTTTGGGTATCTTTTCCTAATGCAACGTAAGTCTAAAGCCCTTGACAAGTTCAAGGAGTATAAGGCTGAAGTTGAAAACTTGTTAGATAAGAAGATAAAAACACTACAATCTGACCATGGTGGAGAGTATATGGACTTTAATTCTAGAACTATATGATAGAACATGGGATTGTGTCTGAATTCTCGGCCCCTAGTACACCTCAATAGAATTGTGTATCTGAAAGAAGAAACAGAACCTTGTTGGACATGGTTCGATCTATGATGAGTTATGCTCATCTTTCAGACTCGTTTAGGGGTTATGCAGTGCAGACTACATGTTATATCCTTAACAACGTTCCCTCAAAAAGTATTTCTGAAACACCTTTTGAGTTATGGAGAAGCCGTAAAGGTAGTTTACGCCACTTCAGGATTTGGGGAAGTCTGGCACATGTGCTAGCGACTAACCCAAAGAAATTGGAACCGCGTTCGAAGGTTTACCTCTTTGGAGGCTACCCCAAGGAAACGAGAGGATGATACTTCTATGATCCGAGTGAGAACAAAGTGTTTGTTTTCAAAAATGCTATCTTCTTGGAAGAAGATCACATGAGGGATCATAAGCCACGAAGTAAGCTCATTTTACGTGAGATCTCTATTGAGACCTAGACTGTTGAGGGTTCAACAAGAGATGTTGAATAGGTCGACAGATCAACAAGAGTTGTTGAGGTCAGAATGTCTAGTCAACCAGCTCAAGAGTTGAGACTGCCTCAATGTAGTGGAAGGGTTATTATTAACGAGTAGAAATGCACGTCATTACAGTGCTAAGTTATTAAACAATGAAGGATTGCGTTGATAAAATATGTTAGATTGCGTCCAAAAAGCATTAAGTTCATAATATTGTGGTCGCATGCGTTCATCGCATAAGAACAATTAATTCTTGTATTTTATGCAGAATATGCGTTGATGCAAGGCGGAAAGCGAGATCAAAGAAATCAATGGCCGAGCACAGCATTACCGCAAGGCTCTACGATGATTTGTGCTCGCAAACATTTTCTCAAGAAGAATTATCGCATAGAGTCAGTACAACTTGGTGGGCGCATCTAGGTGAAAGGCATAATTAACCACGATGGGACAGAAAGCTGATGACGGTCGAATCTGAATTAAGTTGACAAGCCACTAATGAAAACAAGTATACTCAGCTTTTTGGTGACAAATATTTGGCACATCAGTCAGAGAATTAAAGTCATCCCATATGTGCAACCATAAGCGAGAAGCCACTTTAACCTCGAAGGTCTATAAATACCGAAGGCATCCTTTAGAAAAGGGGTTCAGTTCAGCTGGTTCAGCAATTCAGCAAGATTTTGTTCATAGTTTAGCCTGTCCATAGTTTTCTTTTATTCTTAAAAAGTCAGAGCAAGAGAAGAGCTGAGATGCCGGAAGATCGCTCACGGCAACTCGAGAGAGAACCCGGAGGCGTAGAAAGCAAAGAGCGGGCCGAATCTCGCAAGAGCGAGATTATCTTTTGAACACGAGTAAAAAAGACAGTGTAAAAGCCTGGGAAGCAAGAGATTGCAACCAGTCTCTTTATTCTCTTCTTGCATTGTTATTTTGTACTTCAAATTTATATTTATACAATGGAAGTTCTTATTCTACATCTGTTCACTCTCTTAGCATGCATGAGTAGCTAAACTTGTCGAATGGGTTGAGAAGAACTAAGCTAACATGACCTAGGATTTTTATTGTTTGCGATTATCTTGTTTTATGTTGTACCCAACAACCCTTTAGAGCTACTCGAGAGAGTGTCTAAAGAAAAAACCTAAGACTTGAGAGAGCTAGGTTAGAATCTAGACTCGAAAGAGCAAGATGGAACTGGATAAACAAGAGATAGGGACTTAGAGATAAACTCTGTTTGCCAACATGCATCGCATGCACCCTAGAGATAGATTATGATATTATGTGGTCCCCTTATTTGTGTGTGTTTCTTCTTGTCATCGCATGAATAAGAATAGAGGCTTATGTGGAGGTCCTATAGACTCATCGCATATATCGCATGCGTTCTAGCCTTGGAAGCCGTAGCATTCACATCGAGAGATGGTTTACTATTGTTTGTGTGTTGCATGGTCGTATAACATGAACGCATCCTATGAAGTGTTAGCCAAACCCTTCTCAACCCGTTCACCGCATACTCATCGTATCTTCCGTTTTATCAACTCTCTTCGAAACTCCGCTGCATTTTTTATTTTTATCACCACAACCAACAACATCAAACAACTATTTAAGTTACCGGTTACCGCAAAGTTTCCTGAAAAATTACCACCGTATATTATTTTTCTAAGTCCTTGAATTCGACCCTGGACTTACCAGGAAACTCAGTGGGGTTTATACTTGGATTCCACTGAGAAATCTTGATTGCTTAACGCATTCCATCACCGTATTTCATCCATAATTCCACCTCATAAAATAACGCATCAGTTATGAACCCACCGGATCACTACATGGGTTTGACTGAAGCCCAAAACGTCATTACGAATGATGGGGTTGAGGATTCGTTGTCTTTTAAGAAATCAAAGGAGGATGTTAACAAAGATAAATGGGTTAAGGCCATGAACCAGGAAATGGAGTCTATGTACTTCAATAACGTCTGGGAGCTTGTTGATGCACCTAATGGGGTAAGACCTATTGGGTGTAAATGGATCTTTAAGCGAAAGCGAGGTGTAGATGGAAAGGTGCAAATCTTTAAGGTTAGACTCGTGGCAAAGGGTTATACCTAGGTTGAGGGAGTTGACTATGAGAAAACTTTCTCACCTGTTGTCTTGTTGAAGTCTATCAGGATACTTCTATCCATAGCCACATTTTATGATTATGAAATATGGAAAATGGATGTCAAGACTGCCTTTCTTAATGGTAATCTTGTGGAGACCATCTATATGACTCAATCAGAGGGGTTCGTAGTTCCAGATCAAGAGCAAAGAGTTTGCAAGCTTAATAGGTCTATTTATGGGCTGAAACAAGCATCTAGATCTTGGAACATCGGATTTGACATTACTGTCAAGCCGTTTGGCTTTGACCAGAATGTTGATAAGTCTTGTATTTACAAGAAGATCATCAACAACTTAGTAGCTTTCCTGGTACTGTATGTGGATGATATCCTACTCATTGGGAATGATGTAGGGTATCTAACTGACATTAAGAGTTGGTTAGCTACTCAGTTCCAAATGAAAGATTTGGGTGAGGCACAGTATGTTCTCGGGATCTAGATTATTCGGGATTGCAAGAACAAACGATTATCCCTGTCTCAGGCATCGTACATTGATCAAATGTTGATCAGGTACAAGATGCAGGATTCCAAGAGGTGTTTATTACTCTTCAGGCATGGAATCGTTCTGTCTAAGGATCAATGTCCTAAGACACCTCAAGGCATTGAGGAGATGAGACGGATTCCCTATGCTTCTGCTATAGGAAGCTTGATGTATGCAATGTTGTGTACCAGACCTGACATTTTCTATGCAGTAGGGATTATCAGTCGGTATCAGTCCAATCCAAGATTTAATCACTGGACGACGGTCAAGACGATCCTCATGTACCTTCGAAGAACGAGGGACTACATGTTTGTGTATGGAGATAAGGATCTGATCCTTACAGGATACACGAACTCCGACTTTCAGACCGATAGAGATTCTCGTAAATGGACATCGGGGTCAGTGTTTACTCTGAATGGAAGGGTTGTAGTCTAGTGAAGCATCAAGCAAGGATGCATTGCGGACTCCACTATGGAAGCCGAATACGTAGCGGCTTGTGAAGCAGCTAAAGAGGCTATTTGGCTGAGGAAGTTCCTTTCCAATTTGATTGTTCCAAATATGGATTTGTCGATCACTCTTTATTGTGATAACAGCGAGGCTGTGGCAAATTCGAAGCAGCCTCAGACTCATCGTAAGGGTAAGTACATAGAATGGAAATATCACATAATCAGGGAGATTGTGCATCGCGGTGATGTGATAGTCACGAAGATCGCATCGGAGCACAACATTGTTGATCCCTTTACAAAGGCCTTCACAGTTAAAGTGTTCGAGGGTCACCTAGAGAGTCTGGATCTGTGGGACATGTGGCATTTTGTCTAGGGAAAGTGGGAGATGATACTGGGATATGCCCTTGTTTATTGTATATTGTACATTTTTATTGTATTGTACATTAGCCTTCCGAGTCATTAGGACAAGTAGAAGATTGTTGGGATTGGCGTCCTAATTCTCCCAAAGTCTCGCTATTTTGTAAAGATGCACATTGTTTAATGAATAAAATAAGTGTTAATTAATTCTGGCATTTACTCATATCCAATAAACAAAGCTCCTTGGTTATCTTATGTGAACTTAAGCATGTATATGTGATATACAAGTGGATCATGCCTTAAGTGATAACCTAAAAAGGTTTGTAGTATAAGGATTAAGGTGGGATATCTGATCCTGGTGACACTACGGATACAACCCACTTTGTAGAGGTTTGCAAGTGTTGTAAACTACTATAAATGGCAGATCCTGGCCATTCATATAGAGACGTGCGAGCGGGGGTGTTCTATACAAAGAGTTTGTATAAGACCTTGACCACGAGATGACTAGACTCTGTATATAACACCGTTGATACTAGAGACTTGCATCTCACCTAAACAACCATAGGTGACACGACCTCAATCCTGAGTGTTTTGGAAACTTCTACCTTTGAGGGAGGTCCTTTGATTAGTATGGGTGAGAGTGGTTAGATTGCCAACTCAACATGCCTACCTTTTTGAGGATTTTTCTAATCTAGGAGTTGGAAACTCAATCCACAAGATGGAATTCACTCCTTTCCCGAAGCAAAGATAAGTAGAGAGATTGCTCCCTTAAGGGCTAATTCCGGGGCTTGAACATAATGGCCACAACTTCTCTTTCGAAGAGAAGACTCAGTCATAGTAGGACTATGATTTATGTTCATTAGAGGGATCCGTGGTACTTAAGGAGACAGATGTAACTAAAGGAGCATAATGGTTATTGGCCCAGCTGTATTTACGAGCGATCTGTGAAGGGTTGTCGAACTGCGAATTGGTTAAGATGGACACATAATATATATGTGGTAAGTTCAGTTGTCGGTCTTTAGTGAAGTGCCTGACAGTTAACAGATGGTAGATCCCATGACTAAAGAGTTTAGTCAGTTATTCACATACTGTTGGAACTTCGAGCTACAGGTCTATAAGGTTCTCTTTGTAGCTCATTGGATTCAGTTGAGGATCAGTTCTTGGTGTTGATTTGAAAAGTTCAAATTAACAAGAGGTATTTTGATTATACGTGATATAATCGGTATGATTTATGAGATATAACTAGTAGAGGATTGATGTAAATGAGATTTACATTAAGTACCATGGAATAGAAAAAGAACTATGATTTATATATTTCATGAGATGAAATATAAAAACTATAGGGTATACATATAGTATGATAAGTTAGTTATCATTTATATTTATAATAATATTACTTATTGGATAATTAATTATTTTTCTTTAAATAACCAAATTAGTGGGTGGTTATTGGATTCATGGTAACCGTGAGTTTAAAAGGAAAATAGTTTTCCTAATTTTACTATGATTTACAAACTATTGAAAAGTTTTCGTAAAAAGTTTTTTGAGTTCTCTCTCTCACGAAAAAGAAACTCACGTAGTCGTCAAGTAAATACGAATTTACTAAATGACGGCTAGGGCGATCTAAACGATCGTACATGTTGGGAATGTCCTAGAACTCGCAGTTCATATTAAACATTCTATTTAATCAATAACGATGACTTGTTGATTTTTCATTTTATTATGAAAATCCAATAAACGCATCCTTGGCTATAGTCTGAATGTTGTAACTTTATGTAGTAACATAAACAGGATCAAGTTGACAGTATATAGCCTAAATGGTCTAATAAGTATATGGATGAAATTGGGTATCTCATCCTGGTAACACTATTGGATGCGACCCACTCTGTAGTTGTTACAAGAAGTTGTAAGGTACTACAAACAATGTGATCCACAAATCGTTCATCTTGAGACATGAGAGTAGGGGTATCCTATGCAATGAGTATGCATATAGATTGGACCACGAAAATGGTTACTTTTCTTTATAACGACCGTTTACTGTTAAAACTGACTATTTCATTATTATATAACCTAGGTTAACTCGATCTTAATCCTGAGCTAGCTATGAAATCCTGTTTGTTCGGGATTATCCTTTGATCTACAAACGGTAAGAGTAGTCCAATAACACTGCTCAATAAGCTTACCATTTTGGGGATAAGACCGGATGAATAGTTAGGGACATAGCCTTGCAAGATGGAATTCACTCTTCCCTATTTAGGGTTAACAGATAGGTTGTTCTCTTAAGTATTGTCTCCAGGTCTTGAACAATCGGAGCCCTGCCTTCTTATGATAGAGAAAGGATTTGATTCATAGAGATTATAAATCAGAATTGTTCATTAGAGGATCAGTAGAAACTTAAGGAACAAGATGTAGTCACAGGGGTAAAACGGTATTTTTGACCTAGTTGTGATTACGAACAACCTGTGAAGGATTGACTTACTGATTATGGTTATTAAGTAGACATAATATATCTACAGTGAGAGGAGTTCAACTATGGGCTATAGTGGAGTGTCCCATTAGTTAACGAATGGGAGTTAGATCGGACTAATGAGTTTAGTCGATTAATCTCGAATCGTTGGAGCTCATGATCTGTAGGTCTGCGAGGTCCTCTTACTAGCTCGTAAATGGATAAGCTTTAGGGTAGCTTGAGAGATGCTTTAGTTTTTGCTAGAATTAGTGAATTAGAAAGCTTATGGATCCTTAATACTTCCGTTGCATGTTGTGTGAGCTACTTAGGTGATGGATAATGGAAAAATCCATTTTTCCATTTTGTGTTTTTGTTTTCTTTTCCTTTTTCAATTTTATTTCAAAATAAAAAATTTGATTTAAAAAATCTATTTTGATTTTTAAAAATGAAAATTTAATTAATTATTAAATAAAACTTAATTAATTTAATATCAAATATTAAATTAATTTTAACACATATCCATCTTTATATATTTAAATCATATTTAAATATATAAGTTCTCCTATTTCGTTTAATTCTAAAATTAAACATATAATTATATCTCATATAATTACTAGTTCCCTTAATTCTATTTTGAACGTTTCAAAATAACTTATCACGTTATTCTAAAACTAGTCCGTTATGAGCTAGTACGAGGACCTTGTGGACCTACAGATCATAGGCTCCAACGTTCCAAGATTAATTGACTAAACTCATTAGACCAAATTAATCCCCATTCATTAACTAATGGGTCATTCCACTAAAGCCCATAGTTGCACTCCCCTCACTATAGATATATTATGTCCACATGATTTAACCATAATCAGCAAGTCGACCCTTCACAGGTTGTTCGTAATAATGGTTGGGTCAAATATCTGTTTTACCTCCGAGATTACGTCTTATTCCTCAAGTCCCTATTGATCCTCTAATGAATAACTGGTTTGTGATCCAATCATCAAACCAAACTCTCTCAACCCAGTGAGAGGGTGGGCCCCTTGTTCAAGACCTGGATTCAGTACTTGAGAGAACAACCTTTCTCCTATCCCTAAATTGGGTAAGCGTGAACTCCATCTTGCAAGGCCATGTCCCCAGCTATTGATCCGGTCTTATCCCCAAAATGTTAAGCTTATTGAGCAGTGTTGTTGGACTACTCTCACCATTTGCAGACCAAAAGATAATCCCGAACAAACAGGAGTTCATAACTAGCTCAGGATTATGATCGAGTTAACCTAGGTTATATAGGTGATATAGTCAGTCTTAAACAGTAAACAACGTTATAAAGTAAGAGCGACTTATTTCTTGGTCCTGATCTCTTGTGCAAACTCATTGCATAGGACGCCCCCACTCCTCATGTCATAACATGTACGAATTAGGATCACTTCGTATGTAGTACTTTACAACTCTTTGTAACAACTACAAAGTAGACCGCATCCAATGGTGTTACCAGAATAAGGTACCCAACCTCATTCATGTACCATAGATCATTTTGACTATTTACTCGAACTCGATCCACTCTTATGTCTCCACATAAAGTTCAAGTACTCATACAATAGTCATGGGTCTTAATTTATTGGATTTAGACTTTTGTACAATTTATGAAATCAATAACAAGTATATTGATAATAGAAAATGTTTATCATTTTACAAACTGCGAGTTTTTAGGACATAAAACCCAACAATACTCCCATTTGGACTAAAGCTTCAGTGGATCAATATATACAAATATATACAATGTTAAGTTTACATGGAGAGAATAAAATGTACAAATACAATAGACTAGGGAATCACAATACCCATCAATTCTCCCACTTGCCCTAATAATTCAAAACTCGTAAACCTAGTCCTACTAGGTGACCCTCGAACACTTTAGCCAAGAGGGCCTTCGTAAATGGATTAGCTATGTTTCTTTTGTTGATTCGCTTATAGCAACATACTCAGCTTCCATTGTGGAGTCCGCAAACAACTCTGCTTGATGTTTCTCTGCACAACTGCTCCTCTGTTAAGAGTGAATATTGACCCTGAAGTTGATTTCCTTGAATCAATATCGGTCTGAAAGTCAGAATCAATGTATCTAGTAAGGATCAAATCCTTAGAACCATACACGAGCATATAATCTCTCGTTCTCCGAAGATACTTGTGAATGTTTTTAACCGCAGTCTAATGGTCATGACCAGGATTATACTGAAATCTGCTGACAATTCCTATTGCATAGCATATGTCGGGATGAGTACACAACATTGCATTCATCATCGCGTCGCATAACATTTATCTACACGATCGCTTAGCTCCGGGACTAAACAAACGTTCAGTGCTATCGCGTAGCATTTCATCGCATCATTTAGCGTGCATCATTACTGAACGATCGTATAGCGTCATCGTTTAGCAAAATCAACAAATCGTCTAGTTCCCATGATAAAAACTAAACGATCGTGTAATGCTATCGTATAGCAAATGAACGTATCGCTTAGCTCTCACAGGTACACGATCGTTTAGCGTTTAACATCACAACGATTAACGCATATTATTAAATGATCATCTAGCTTTTCTTCTCATTGTGAAACGTCTGGAGCTAAACAATTGTTTAGCAACTGGACCTCAGCAACAAATTTAAGCAGAAGGTGAAAAATCTCGAACAGCAACTCGACCTTCTTCGCTTGTTTCTTCAATTACATCTTAATTTCAACTCTAATGACTTTAAATAAATTACAGACTCTTGCTAACACATAAATGCTCATCAAACAAGAGCCAATTACAAATTTAATTGAGAAATTAAAGAGAATTAAAATGCCAAAATAGAGAAAATCATATCTGTGCATTAATTTCATATATCTCATGAAAAAACATCCACCTTGCCAAAATTAGAGCGAATTGAAAGCTTAAAAGATGCTCTGATACCAATTGAAAGAGTAAAACAATATGCAGTAGAAGTATCAAGGATTCATAAGCTTTCTAATTCACTAATTTTAGCAAAAACTAAAGCATGCTCTTATCAAAAAGTGGGTTTTCTAAACATACCTTTGATGAACTCTCCAAAAAACGCATGTTTAGCTGTTGTCTTCACTTGTTATCAACGTCAACCACCTCAAAGCCTTTCCTACTATGCTCTTGGAGCTTTAGGGTAGCTTGAGAGATTAATTTGAAACGTTCAAATTAAACGAAACAAGAGAATAAATATTTAAATATGATTTAAATATATAAAGATGATTATTGTGCAAAAATTAATTTAATATTTGATATTAAATTAATATATGAAATTAATTTAAGAAAATAAAATTTTGAATTAAAATGATTTAATATCATTTTTTGTTTTAAAAAGAAAATAGAAATTTGTTTGCATGTTGCACAAAAATAGAAAATGGGTTTTTTCCATTAACATCATCTTTATGCTCACACAAAATGCATTATCTTCTTTATTTTGATTCTCCAAGCATGAGCTGCAAGCCATGCACTCCATCTCTTTGCATGTTCATCTATTATATATAAAGAAGAGTGGAGTTGTTGGAGAAAAGGGTAATACAGAATTTCGAAAGAAATTTTTTTGAAGAAGAAGCTGTTATAGTTATTTGCAAGTCTAGCAGAACAACTATGAACACCTCTTGAATAAACAAACACTTCATTATATTCAAAAGATACACCGTAAATATTCTCTAAAAGACAAGAAATGGAGACCATATTCCTTTTCATCGTAGGTACAAAGAACACATTCTTGAGTAAGATAAAAGAATCTCCAAAAAACAATTTCACATCTCCCACTGTTTTAGCTGAAATAACTTCACTTGTGCCCACCTTGAAACTCATCTCATATTCAGAAAGTCTTTTCCAAGAACTAGTTTCCTATAGAAAAGTACAAACATGATTAGCGTCGCTTGAATCTAATATCCAGGTAAGGTGAGAATTTTCTACTATACATGTTTCAATAACTAGTAAATCATATTTACCTTGTTTATTCTTTTCTGCTTTCTTTTCAGCCAGATATTTTGGGCAATTACGCTTCCAATGCCCAACCTCTTCACAATGGAAACATTTTTCCTTGGGAGTTTTATTTTTGTTTTTCTTCGTAGCGGTTTTCTTTTTCCCTTTTTCCTTTCTTTTTCATCTGTACGGTTTTATCTTTAGAAGAAGAAGAAGGGCCAACTTTCTTATCATCAACGGGTTTATACCAGACGTTGACCCTTTGTAAAACTTTTTGGGTTTAGAAATAACATTTATTTCCTTTTCCTTGAGTTTCATCATCGATTGATAAGTTTGCAATTCATTCAACGTTGTTAAGTTATAAGTGATTTTGTTCATGACAACATTTGTCCTGAACGACAGATAGCTCTCAAGAAGAGATTCTAGTATCATGCTCACTTGACTTGTTTCATCTATCATAGCCCCGTGAGCCTCTGCGATGTTAAAATGAACCATCATGTTAAGAACATGTTCTCTCATGTTGGTCCCATCCTTCATACGTGTCATATACACATATTTAATGGCTTCATGTCTAACAGACGATGACGGCTGCTCGAACATCTCCTGTAATGATGCCATGATCTCACAAGCTGTGGGCATGACCTCATGTTTCTTGTTGAGTACATCAGATATACTCGGCAAGATATAAGACCGGGTTTTTTTTCGTTCTCCCTTACCCACCTATCATAAACATCACGAACATTTCGGGTCACCGTTGAAATGGGAACTGGAGGACACTCCTCCGTTAACACAAATCTCAAGTCATCTACTACTAATGTTGTATTGATATTTGATTTCCAATTGGAGTAACCCTCTCCATTAAATTTTTCAGAAGCAAGTAGTTGTATAATCGAATTCGACATTGCTAAAACATTTTAAACAAATTCTATTAAAATATGCATCTAAATCCATTTGCTAAAACTAATAAAGTATCCAATAAATCTTTATTTATTTGCAACGATACTTAAGTGATTTAAAACAAGTGCTACCGTGGGGCAGTTAAGAATCCTTCACAGAAGCAAGACAGTTCTTGACCAAATACTATTATCTAGAATAACTCATATCCCAATAGTTCTTTTGGTTATTGTTTTCGATCAAGATCTTTACTAACACTTAGTAATTCTTGTAAGTGTGACCCGCCATTTTAAGATCTTATAGGACGGTATGAATATGCCTCCGAGAGAGAAGACAATATCCAAGATGGAACTATAAGACCCTATTCATTTTACTGAAGCTTGGGTTGTTCTAAATCATATGTTACAACCCTCCGTAGGGATCGCCGCGGTTAATGATTAGCTAGTACTGCATAAAAACGACAGCAGGCGCAATATAAGAATCTCACGGTTCAAACTAATGGAGGAGACCATAGGACAATGTTGACACATTTCCTTCACCCACTTACTATGAACCACTTCCTTCATTCACCTTGTTATTGACCCATGCAAACATTTTCCGTATGGAGTAGTTGAGGTAAAATCGACAAGAAGCCGAGCATGGATCTCACGGTGTGAACTCTTGAGAGCTAATAACTATATATCAAATATATTGTTAATCTCCCATTGAAGTATTCTAAATGTTTGGGTAATTTATTTAGGCATGACGGCTAATTTCATACAACCTAAGTGTAAGTGGTTTATCCAAATATAACTCTTATAATTGAATTTAACCTAAAATGTCTAGGTGATAAACCATTTTATTACCTCACATCACTCACGTAAGCTCATAAAATTAGTTAACAACTCTCAATTATTTGGTCATAATCCCCAGGTAGAAAGTGTTCCGTAAACCGTCAACTTAAGTACCCCCAGCCTTAGACATGTTTATGAACCGATATGAGTTTGTAACCGTATTTTATAAGACAACAATCTATTTTAATGATTAAAATTAGTTGTTAACCTAATTGAGCATGCAACTGTTCTTTGGTATGGATTTTAACCAATTTTATAGCAACTTACAAAATTTAGCATGCTTAACATCCACAACATTCAACAAAGGTATCTAATGTAACTATTATATTAAACATAACCCTAACATGCATACTATATATTATAACAATTATAATACACTGTCAATGCATGTAACATGCTTCCTATGGTGGGGTTTTAAATCTACATGGCATACTGTATGCATATACATGAATTTATTTAATTATCACTTATATCTCATGCATAAACAATTAAATACTAACTGTTATGGTTTTTGTTTTGGCATAAATAAGCAAACAGATAGCTAATTATTACAAACAGCTTCAAAACCGTCTTTGAACCGCCAAACCGAACCCAAAACAACTTGAACCGGGCTGGACGAGTCTGAACCGGACCAACCACAACCATTGAGGCTGAATCAGATTAAAGCTTGAGTAAACCGGTTGAAATAGTTGCTTTCAGTCCAACCTCAATATGCTGTTAAGGCCGATCGTGTAACGCCTAGATGTAATTGTCTAGTGTCATCGCTTGGGGTTGTGAGGAAGTACACGATCGCATAGTGTTTCCTGAAACCTGAACGATCGTTTAGCTCTATTGCATAGGACTAGATGATCGTTTCGTTCCATCACAGTGCAATCACTTAGCTTCATTGCATAGTACTAAGTGATCGTATAACACCATCGCCCACCGCATTCAAGTCGTTGTTTAGTATCCGCCCATAGCTAAACGATCGCATAGCTCCATCGTATAAAACATCATCGGGTCGCATAGCATTTATCTACACAATCGCTTAGCTCCGCGACCAAACGAACGCTCAGTGCTATCACGTAGCACTTCATCGCATCGTTTAGCGCATATCATTGCTGAACAATTGTATAGTGCCATAATTTAGCAAAATCAATGAATCGTCTAGTTCCCACGACAAAAACTAAACAATCGTGTAATGCTATCGTATAGCAAATGAACGTATCACTTAGCTCCGCAGGTACATGATCGTTTAGTGCTCAACATCACAACGAACAACACATATTACTAAACCATCATTTAGCTTTTCTTCTCATCGTATAACGTCTAAAGCTAAACGATCGTTTAACAAGTGGACCTTAGCAACAAAACGGTGTTGCAAGAAAGAGAAATTGAACCTTGTTAGACATGGTTCGGTCTATGATGAGTTATGCTCAATTACCTCAATCCTTTTGGGGATATGCAGTACAGACTGCTGTTTATATTCTGAATGTTGTTCCATCCAAAAGTGTTTCAGAAACACCATATCAATTATGGAAATGATGCAAAGCGAGTTTACGTCATTTCCGCATCTGGGGTTGTCCAGCACACGTGTTGGTACAGAATCCTAAAAAATTGGAAACACATTCAAAATTATGCCTATTTGTAGGATATCCCATGGAAACAAAAGGAGGATACTTTTATGATCCCCCAAGAAGATAAAGTGTTTGTATCAACAAATACAACTTTCTTGGAAGAGGATCATATTAAGAATCATCTACCTCGCAGTAAACGAATATTGCAAGAACTGTCTAAAGATACTTCAGATAAATCAACAAGAGTTGTTGATCAAGCTGGTCCATCAACAATAGTTGTTGTCTCGACATGTCCATCCCAAGAATTGGGGATGCCTCGTCGTAGTGGGAGGGTTATTCAACAACTTGAACACTACATGGGTTTAACAGAAACTCAAAACAACATACAAGATGATAGTTTAGAGGATCCGTTAACCTTTAAGAAGGCAATGGAAAATGTTGACAGGAAACAATGGATAAGCCATGGAGGATGAAATGAAGTTTATGTACTTCAACTCAGTCTGGGAACTTGTAGATCAACCACAAGGTGTTACATCTATAGGTTGTAAGTGGATCTACAAGAGAAAACGAGACCAAACTGGCAAGGTACAAACCTATAAAGCCAGGTTTGTGGCAAAGGGTTTTACCCAAAGAGAAGGAGTTGATTATGAAGAAACTTTTTCTCCTGTTGCCATGATTAAATCAATAAGAATACTTCTTGCCATTGCCACATATTATGACTATGAAATATGGCAAATGGATGTCATGTCAACTTTTTTGAATGGCTATCTTGTTGAAAGTATTTTTATGTCTCAACCAGAGGGATTAGTCGAAACAGGAAAGGAATAAAAAGTCTATAAGCTTAATCGATCCATTTATGGATTGAAACAAGCGTCCAGATCCTAGAATATAAGATTTGACACTGCAATCAAATCTTATGGCTTTGAACAGAATGTTGACGAACCTTGTGTATACAAGAAGATAGTCAACAAAACTGTAGCATTCTTAATTCTGTATGTTGATGATATCTTGCTCATTGGGAATGAGACAAGCTTTCTTGCTGACGTAAAGAGATGGTTAGCATCATAATTTCAAATGAAATATTTGGGTAATGCTCATTATGTTCTAGGAATACAGATCTTTCGAGACCAAAAGAATAGAACATAAGCACTGTCTTAGGTATCTTATATTGACAAGATGTTGTCAAGGTATAATGTGCAAAATTCCAAGAAAGGTTTATTACTTTTCAAGCATGGAATTCATTTTTCAAATGAACAATGTCCTAAGACACCTCAAAAGATTGAGGAGATGAACATAATTCCATATGCTTCTGCAGTTGGGAGTTTAATGTACGCTATGTTGTGTACACGCCCCGACATATGTTTTGCAGTTAGAACCGTCAACAGGTTCCAATCCAATCCTGGACACGATCATTGAACCGCTGTAAAAAAATATTCTCAAGTATCTAAGGAGAACGGGGGACTATATGCTTGTGTATGGACATAAAGATTTGATCCTTACAGGATACACTAATTCTGATTTTTAGACTGACGTAGATTCTAGGAAATCTACCTCAGGATCAGTTTTCACTCTTAACGAAGGAGCTATAGTTTGGAGAAGCATCAAGCAAAGTTGTATCGCTAACTCCACCATGGAAGCAGAATACGTGGCTGCATGCGAAGCTGCTAAGGAAGCAGTATGGCTACGCAAATTCTTAGCTGATTTGGAAGTTGTTCCAAATATGCACCTGCCTATCATACTATATTGTGACAATAGTGGTGCTGTTGCTAACTCAAAGGAACCCAGGAGTCACAAGCTTGGAAAACACATTGGATGAAAGTACCATCTCATTCGGGAGATTGTACACAGAGGAGATGTGCTCGTCACAAAGATAGTCTCTGAAGACAACCTTGCTGATCCATTCACCAAGGCCCTCTCGGCTAAAGTTTTCGAGGGCCACTTAGTGGGACTAGGACTCCGAGTAGTGTAATCTAGGGCAAGTGGGAGAATGTTTATGGTATTGTAGATGCCCTAATTTATTGTATTTTCCCATTATGTATCTCAACATTATATTGTATATATTTATTCTCACTGGAGTTTTAGTCCAAGTGGGAGATTGTTGGGAATGTCTTAGAACTCGCAGTTCGTGTTAAACATTCTATTTAATCAATAACAATGACTTGTTGATTTTGCATCTTATTATGAAAATCCAGTAAACGCATCATTGGTTATAGTCTGAATGCTGTAACTTTATGTAGTGACATAAACAGGATCAAGTTGATAGTATATAGCCTAAATGGTCTAATAAGTATATGGATGAAATTGGGTATCTCATCCTGGTAACATTATTGGATGTGGCCCACTCTGTAGTTATTACAAGAAGTTGTAAGGTGCTACAAACGATGTGATCCACAAATCATTCATCTTGAGACATGAGTGTGGGGCATCCTATACAATGAGTTTGCATATAGACTAGACCACGAAAATGGTCACTTTTCTTTATAACGGCCATTTACTGTTAAAACTAACTATTTCATTTATTATACACCCTAGGTTAACTTGATCTTAATCCTGAGCTAGCTATGAACTCTTGTTTGTTCGGGATTATCCTTTGATCTGCAAACGGTGAGAGTAGTCTAATAGCACTGCTTAATAAGCTTACCATTTTGGGGATAAGACCGGATGAATAGTTGGGGACATAGCCTTGCAAGATAGAATTCACTTCTTCCCTATTTAGAGTTAGCAGATAGGTTGTTCTCTTAAGTAGATTGTTCTCTTAAGTATTGTCTCTAGGTCTTGAACAATTGGCGCCCCCCCTTCTCATGATAGAGAAAATATTTGATTCATAGAGATTATGAATCAGAATTGTTCATTAGAGAATCAGTGGGAATCTAAGGAACAAGATGTAGTCACAGGGGTAAAACGGTATTTTGACCTAGTTGTGATTACGAACAACCTGTGAATGATCAACTTACTGATTATGGTTATTAAGTAGACATAATATATCTACAGTGAAGGGAGTTCAACTATGGGCTACAGTGGAGTGTCCCATAGTTAACGAATGGGGGTTAGATCAGACTAATGAGTTTAGCCGATTAATCTCAAATCGTTGGAGCTCATGATCTGTAGGTCCGTGAGATCCCCCTACTAGCTCGTAAATAGATAAGCTTTAGGGTAGCTTGAGAGATTAATTTGAAACGTTTAAATTAAACGGAAGAAGATAATAAATATTTAAGTATGATTTAAATATATAAAGATGATTATTGTGAAAAAATTAATTTATGAAATTAATTTAAGAAAATAAAATTTTGAATTAAAATGATTTAATATAATTTTTTGTTTTAAAAAGAAAATAGAAATTCGTTTTCATGTTGCACACCGTGGTGTTCGTGCTACGGTGTTGCGGTCATGTAGATCGAGCATTCGAAGTTGCTGTTGCCCAAGCGGTCGTGTGCAAAGGAGTGTGGAGACGCATATGCAATTGTTTGTACAGTTTTTCCCTTTGTGCATTTGAGTTTTTCATGCTGTAATTTCTATATGAATTGTATAACCGCTTGTTTGAAGTCGACTATAAATGTATTGTTCATTCATGATTTTGATTTGGAATTATCTTTCTTTCGCTGCTCATGGAAATCTCGAATCCAATTTTTCCTTCACTAGGTATATTTATAAATGGTTGGGTTGGAATAATAGAATTCATTTTAACTGAAGGCATCGCCACTAGTGGGATGAGAGCAGGTGAGGTTGGAACATGAATGGAGGGTGTTGGAATTGTTTGTGGTCCCGAAGATTGTTCGCGTACTTGGTTAGAATCAAATTGTGGAGTACATCTAGATTGGATGTTGTCACCAATCCAATCTTCATTTCTATCATCCCTTAGGTTACATGACTTAATATTCTCATCTAGTGAAGACATGGTGGGAATATTATGTGATGGAATGGTTGCAAAGTCAAAGTTTTAATTGGTTGGATTGGTTCAAATCGTTGGATTGCACTGTTGGTACATACTATCTGTGCCTACTCGATGACTTTCATGAGATGTAATAGATACAAACAATGGCATCCGGGATGCGTCACTGCCTTCCAAAAAAAAGCTAAGATTTTCATCATCAACTATGTGAATCGGGAGAGTTGGGACCAATAGAATGTATCAATATTTGATGCGTATATCAAGCATATCCAGATTAATATTCAGTCATTAGTGTAGAATACTCATTAATCGTTATATCATTTCTGACCTTCAAACCTTTCATATGACCTCCAATATAATTGTTTCCGGACTGGTTCCATTCCCCACCAAATCATACAAAAATGAAAGTAGCGTCATTGATCTACAATCAGAAAATTGACAATTAGATTAGAATTGCTATTAAAGTAATTGATAGCCCAGTAAGTAATACACGATTGATAGCACAAAAAATGTGCTATTTACTTCTTAATTATAGGTCGTAACTATATTTAATGTCTTTATTTAATGATTTTATAGGTACACTACAAGAATTTTGGGCTTTAATGTCGGTTGAAAAAAGTGAAATCGAATGTATAATGTCGATTTTATTTTATTTTTTTAAAAAAGCGGACCTTTAATGTCAGTTTTAAACCGACATTATAGGGGTACCTTTAATGTCGATTTTAAAGCGACATTAAAGACCCGCTTAATTTTTCCCTCTTCACTCTCCCCCTATTTTCTATTTTTCCCCCATTTTTTTCATTTTTTCCTCTTCACTCTCCTCCTATTTTATTTTTCCTCTCATTCTCACACTTCCCTCTTCAGACCCTCTTCTTTCTCACTTCTCTCTTCCAAACCCTTGTCATTCGTCCGTCGATCATGGGTGAAGAGTCTGTCGTGGTGTAGATCTGGCTTCCGTGCAAACCTGTTCGTCGTGTAACCCGTGCCGCCGCACCCAGTCGCCTGGATCTACTGCTCGTTTTTTCAAAGTGCCACAGCCAACCTGGATCTGATCGTGGGTGAAGCTCGTTCTGTCAAAACGCCACGCCCGTTCTGCTGCTCTCTCTTTAGTCATTTTTTTCTGTTTCTTATACTCTCGGTTTGATAAATAAGCACCCAAACTTGATACACTAATCATATGTCTCCAAATCTGAAGTTCATATTCCTACATGGTGTGTGCCGCCGTTCGTATATACATATATACATATACATAATTTCAAGTAAGGTTGACTCTTATACTTTTCCCTCTTAAATTTCAAATCTTTTATTGATTTAAATGCAAAATTTTCAAATCTCGTATCAAATAAATTTAAATGGATTATCTTCTCAATTATATTAGTTTTGATACTAAAATACAAAATTAAAAGGAAAAAAATCTAATAATTTGAGATAATTAATTTAAATTCACAAGATCTCAAAATATTGCCGTTTATATACCAATGATATATTATTATATTACATTTTTTTAAAAATAAATTATACAAATAGTAATAGTATAAAAGAAAAAGATGTATGAAATAAAAAAATAGTTAAACTATGATAAGAATACAAATCCCTAAATATATAAAAAAAAATTGAAAAAGAATTAGATATAACTTAATCAATTTGAAAAAAGAAGGTAATAAAAAACTGAATTTGATAACAAAACGTATAAATAAATTAAAAAGGAATAAGATAAAACCAAATTTGATAAGAAAATGTATAAATAAATTGACAATGAATAAGATAAAATCAAATCTGATGACAAAAGATAGATTTGGATAGATAATCGTGGAGAAAAATCAAGAAGATATATAATTTTGTTATAAATGTATAAATAAATCGACAATGAATAAGATCAAGTCAAATCTTATGACAAAAGATAGATTTGGATAGATAATCATGAAGAAAAATCAAGAAGATATATAATTTTGTTATAATAACGGACAAAAAAAATTATGGTTAAAATCTCATAAGTTTACATTACAATTACGTTGTATGTGTAAATGTAAAATAATTAAATCTCATAGCTTCATGTTACTATTGCAGTGTATGTGTAACTATATGTTAGCTAATTGATGAAATCTTATATAAACATAATTATAATAATATGATAAGTGCTAAAATTGATTAAAAAAAATTGAAGAATATTTGAATGGAAAAAAGAAATATCACTTCGTAAAAAATGGTCATTTAAGGATGTGAGAAATATACAGCTAATTATTAAGAATATATGTATATAATTATGAAAATCATTAAAATAATAACAAAAATAGTATATAAAACAATTTAATCCTGCAAGGATATAAGAAATTTATAACTAATTTATTAAGAATATATATATAAAATTATGAAAAACAATTCAAAGATTTGAATAAAATTGAATATGTAAAAAGTAATGAAAAGCCATTCAAAGATTTGAATACATTTGAAATTTGATTAGATAAAATAAAATTTAATAATATAAGAATATTTAAAACATTAATTTGATAGAAAAATCTGGATATTTAATTCAGATGAGATTAATTCAAAAAGTGGTTAAACATAATCTCAATTACACTGTATACATAACTCGACCTTATGTTTTATTCTACAATTACCTTGTATTTGTAGTTTCATCAATAACAACTACGAACCAGACAAAGGCAAATAACGGTTTTAGAAATTTGTGACCATGTGCATGTCAAGTGAATTGCCATAAATCTTATTCCGAATCAGTTTTGCCATTTATCAGTATGAAACCTAAAATTTTGTACCCTCGAATTTTCCTTTTTTTTTTATTCAATCTTAGATCCAACCCAATCTAAGAAAAATAGAAACTAGTCCTAAACCCAAAAATAAAATTAACTCAGCCCAATGCAACTTTTATAGTTTAAGTTGAGTATAATTTAGGTTGTCAGATTACTTGAACGAAGGATATGACGACATGGCTAATGGAGGTTGTAAATTTTGCTTGAGAAAATTTCGTTCGGAAACATGGCTAATGTGTCTTCATTTTATACATAACAAAACAGTTCAATATTCATTATCATATAACAATTACATTTATAATTAAATAATTAAAAGAAATTGTAGCAGCTTTCTTAGATAAGAAAACTCTTAATTGTTATGGAATAAATAATAAAATAACGTACACACATTTATATTTTTGAGAAGGCGTATATACATGATTTAATTTTAAATGTGTAATCCCATATTTGCTATTTATTAATAATTAAAAGGGAAAAATGGTCCAAAAATATCTTTTAAAATACTCACCTTTTAATGTATTAGTGTAATATCTCGTGTATTTTTTTAATAACTTCTAATATTTTTCTCATTATTTTTATTTCATTTAGTTGGTTTGAATATTTTTATTCGATATATGTTAATTTATTTGTAAATTTAATTTTCATGTAACGAACTTAATAATTTATTTAAATTTAAATTATATATATAATTTTGTATGCTAGTTGTGTCACAAGGATTCATATTTTTTACCCAACAAACTTTTTCGTTCTTATAATTTATTTTAATCGATAAAATAAATTTGGTTGAATTTATATACATGGATGGGTTCTCTCTAAAACATGGACCTTTAATATTAATATTGTTGTTTTCAAAACTTATTAGAGAAATATTGTTGTTTTGGGAGTTTGAGGCTAGAAGTCGAACGTTGAGAACTCGACTAATGTGGAGGTCGAATATTGAAAACTCGACGAACAAAGAAAAACTTGAAAACAATACATAGGCTGAAACTTCAACCCTCGACAAGGGAAATCTCGCGAATCTCGCTTAGGTTGTCGAAGGTTGAAGTTTCGACACACATCCACCCTCGAGATTGCAGGTTTATTACTTTTCTTTTTCCCTCATAGAGGAAATAAAGTAATGAGATGGTATACTATATGTATCTGTGTACTCGAGCTGCTTCTAACAACCTATGCATTTTGTTATCATTTCGAATTAGACGGAGGCTTGAGGGATTGACGTGAGGGGGTGGGGATGGCTATATTTCTGGGAGCGAACTCCAGGCGAATATGAAGAGCATGGATACAAGTTATGCCTTGGAATGAAAGACAATTCCGAATTAGCTTTGTCTACAAACAAAATTTTGTATATTAGGTTGTCGAAGGTTACACACATGTCGAAACTTCGATTAAGGAGATAAGTGGGCTGAAGCAGATTAAGGAGAGAGCGAGATTCAAAGCGAGATAGTAGGAGAGAGCGAGATGTTGAACGAGATTGTAAGAGAGAGCGAGATTCAAAGCGAGATTTTAGGAGAGAGCGAGATTCAAAGTGAGAATGTTGGAGAGAACGAGATTTAGTTTATATTGACTAATCTGACTAACATTGAACTTGGTAAAATGAAATGAGTTGAATAATTGAAAAATGAGATTATTCAGGAATACACATTGAATGCTAAGATTAAGAGAACGAGATATTGAGAGAGAGCGAGATCTTAGGAGAGAGCGAGATCTTAGGAGAGAGCGAGATTGAGAGAGCAAGAGTCTTCACTTTATTTGAACTTTCCATAGAAATATATATAAAAAAAAGAGAGAAAAAAGAGCTAATAATCATACTATAATTGAATATATTAGATTATTATACTATAATTGAATAATCATTAGATAATAAATTGAATATATTAGATTATTATACTATAATTGAATAATCATTAGACAAAAAATTGAATATATTAGATTATTAAACTATAATTAAATAATCATTAGACAATAAATTGAATAAATTGAATATATTAGATTATTATACTATAAATTGAATATTTTAGATTATTATATTATAAAACTTTATTGATTACAAATATATATATATATATATATATATAATATACAATAGATTATTATAAAAAAATTGAATATACAATAAAATGAATATACAATAATAAAAAAAATATTTATTATTCAATCCCTAACTATCTGGAGCCCGTCTTAGTAACAAAGGACACTTCTTTCGATTATGTCTGGTTACAAAATCCACATCGTTGTCGAGTGGCTGGTTCAGTCCAATCTATCTCGTTGTGATAACGTGAACTTTTCGGTCTACCAGGTCTTCTCAACAACAACGGATCAGGATGTAAGACAGGCATATTAGGGTGCGTGATCCAGTAACCTCCATGCGGTACAGGTTGAAATTGAGGAGAGTAACATTCAGCATACGTTGACAATTTGTAGTAGTCCTCAATAAAATCTATGTAGTTCATGTTAAAATGTGAGCAAACGGCCATAAAATGCAAGCATGGAATGCCGAATGCTTGCCACTTATTACATGAACAGTACCGCTCGGTATGATGGCTTGTTCGAGATTACTAAGTATGAAACACCTGAGAGAAATTGTACCACACGAAAAGGTGTGTTTAATTTCAGATCGACATGCTCATATAATTACAGCAGTGAACAACCTAACAAATGGTTGGACGGGACCGAAATGTCACCATCGTTTCTGCTTACGACATATCGCTAGCAACTTTAATAAAAAGTATAAATTTAATTCATTGAAAAATTATGTTTATCGTGTCGGGTGTCAGTTTCAAATTCAAAAGTTCAACAAACCAATTAAAGATATCAAAGGAATAAATCTGAGTTGTCTAAGTTTTTTTGACAATATTAGTTTAGAGCAATGGACTCAAGCACATGATGGAGGATTCAAATATAGGTGGATGACGACAAATCTATCAGAGTGCATAAATGGAGTCCTCAAAGGAGCTTGAATGTTGCCTATAAATACTCTTGCTCAGATAACATTCTTCAAATGCGTGAACTATTTCGAGAAAATAAGAGCAGAAATAAGGGATACATTGGAGCATCAAGATAAACCCAGGACCTGTTGATCCTGATGTTTTGTACGACCAGTCCATTCATCGATCATATGTTGTATGGCGAGATCGTACTACTAGAGAAATATCTTGCAGACGTCGAGAGGCAGGATTTATTCAGTTGGACTGGTATCTGATCACAGCCTTGGTCGAGAGATAGAGATCGAACAACAGTAGACTCCGTGAGGTTGCGAATGATTCGAACCAGGTTCTTGCTATATGTAGTGACAACCAAAGCTATATGGAGGAAATTCATTATATGTACGATATACCTATTGTTCCTCCACCAGCTCCTAGATGTAGAGGACCTGTTTGGGAAGAGGATGAGTTTGATGAGGTTGCACATAATGTGGAAGAGTTGCCCCGTATGACGCTGACGCAGAGTCAAACTAATTATGTTAGTCCAATGAAGATGATGCTAGCATTTGGTTCAAGACATTATGACTCAGAGGCTGGTCCTTTATCTTCATACGTGCATGGACATGATCGGGGTCATGGAGAGCATAATGAATATTTATTTTATGAAGCGCCTGCAGAGGTACCAGAGCAACATCAAGAAGAACCCGAGCAACCTCAAGTTCGAAATCGACGACGAAAACCAGCTTGAAATATACGACGTCCGCCTCGTGGGACACATTGATTTTGTAATTATTTTTATATAAATGAGATATTTAATTTACATTTTTTTAAATTTTTATGAGTTATTATTTTTTTTAATTTATTCTTTTTAGAGTTTAAATAAAATAATAAAATATTTTTAGAAATTATTTTTATAAAATGAAAAATTAAAAAAAAAAGGGATTAGAAAGAAGAATGTGGAATGTGTAATAATTAAAAAGAAAAAAAAGAAAAATTTGTACGGTATTCTCGCTCTCTATCAAAATCTCGCTATCTCGCTCTCGCTATCAAAATCTCGCTCTCTTAAACTCTCGCTCTCTCAAAATGTCGCTCTCTCTCATAATCTCGCTCTCGAATTTGATTGGGAAGTTCAGTGGCAAAAAGAAGGAGATTCATTAGCTCGTTATTTAGTCAAACTTGCCGAGATGACAGAATCCGTAAAAATTATTCAACAAGTTTTGGAAGGAATTCCAGGGGGACCTTATGAAAGTTTAGAAATACGATCTTTTGATAGAGGAAGGTTTCCGAAATGATAATTAAACAGACTCAATAATCATGTTAGGAATGGTAAGGTCGATGGTTCAAAGTTCGATGTACAAGAAAGGAAGGTCGGGGGTTCAAAATTTGACCTATCTAGGTCGAATTTTCAACCCTCGACTTATTTTTAAAAAAAAACAATATTTTTACAAATAGTTTGAAAACAACAATATTTTCCTAAATAGTTTCTAAAAGGACAATATCCTTTTAATTTTCCTTTTTAAAAAGTATAACAAAACGTAAATATATATTACACTTTAATTATTGAAAATAAAAGATAAATAAAACTGAATTCTTTTATTGATCCTTCAATTATTTGTATATGTTTCTACGTTTCCTTGGAATTAACATAATATTGACCATTAGTTTTTTTTTTTTAAAAAAAAACCCAAAATTATAATAATATTTTTCTTCAAAAATAAGTAGATGCTACAATTGGAGTAGAAGTAATAATAATATATATATTTTTAAAAAATAGAGAATTTTGTGTTTATAAAACCAAATATAAATTATACGTGGAATAAACTTTTATCTAATATATATATAACATCACAAAATTTTGGAGCATTTTCCTGCATATCTATGCCATAAAAACACACACACAAAGTAGAGAGTGGAATATTTCACTAAAAAAGATTAAAAAAAAACAAAAATTTTAATTGACTTACAATAAAAATTGACATACATATTTGTTTGATCTTATCCTAATTCAAGCACTTGAAATTTTTCTTTATCGCATTTACTATATTCTCTTTTACTCTAGTAAAAAAATATCGTCCATCACCTCTAAAATCACACATTATATATTTGGGTCGTAATCTATGTCATATCACTGTGTAATTGTCGTGCCTCACTTTAATTGTCTAGAAACTATAGATATCATCTTTCAGTTCTCTTCGATCGTATTTAACCATACATTTGACGAAGGTATAAATAAATTGGCTTTGACTTGTTTGAGAAAGAAGATTTGGTTGGAATATATATCAAATTGAGTTGGCATCCTCAATTTGTCTCTATATAAATCAATCTCTTCTTTAGTTTTATTATTTTTAATTTCAACGGTCTCTACTTTATTATTTATAAATGTCAAGAGAAAGAAGGGGAAGAGATTAAATAGATTTCAGTTACTTTTTGGATATATTTATCACAAATTTTAATTTGATCCTTAATTAACCGTTACACATTAATTAGATTTTACTTTCATACTTTTCTTTTCTAACAATTGTATTGAGTACAATTATTCTTTTCTTAGTGGTCATTTTCGTGGGTGAAAAGATTTTTTTTAAAAAAAAATAATAATAAATTGTACTAAATAGAATTGGACCTTTAATATTAATATTGTTGTTTTGGAAGTTTGAGGCTAGAGGTCGAACATTGAGAACTTGACTAATGTGGAGGTCGAACGTTGAGAACTTTGGAAACAATACATAGGCCGAAACTTCAACTCTCGACAAGGGAAATCTCGCGAATCTCGCTTAGGTTGTCGAAGGTTGAAGTTTCGACACACATCCACCTTCGAGATTGCAAGTTTATTACTTTTCTTTTTCCCTCATAGAGGAAATAAAGTAATGAGATGGTATACTATATGTATCTGTGTACTCGAGCTGCTTCTAACAACCTATGCATTTTGTTATCATTTCGAATTAGACGGAGGCTTGTGGGATTGACGTGAGGGGGTGAGGATGGCTATATTTCTGGAAGCAAACTCCAGGCGAATATGAAGCGCATGGATACAAGTTATGCCTTGGAATGAAAGACAATTCTGAATTAGCTTTGTCTACGAACAAAATTTTGTATATTAGGTTGTCGAAGGTTACACACATGTCGAAACTTCAAAGCGATTAAGAAGATAAGTGGGCTGAAGCAGATTAAGGAGAGAGCGAGATTCAAAGCGAAATAGTAGGAAAGAGCGAGATGATGAACGAGATTTTAAGAGAGACCGAGATTCAAGGCGAGAATGTTGGAGAGAGTGAGATTCAAAGCGAGAATATTGGAGAGAGCGAGATGACTAATCTGACTAACATTGAACTTGGTAAAATGAAATGGTTGAATAATTGAAAAATGAGATTATTCAGGAATATACATTGAATGCTAAGATTACACATTGAGTTTCTGGTAGTAGATCCATAATCAAAAAAGTGTTTGTGATTGTTCCAGAAGAAATGAAAGCTAGTAATCATTAATGGAAAAATAACAACAATAACGGAGAGAGCGAGATCTTAGGAGAGAGCGAGAGCGATATCTTAGGAGAGTGAGAGAGCGAGATCTTAGGAGAGAGCGAGACCTTAGGAGAGAGCGAGAGTGAGAGAGCAAGATCTTAGGAGAGAGCGAGACTAAGAGAGCAAGATTGAGAGAGCGAGAGTCTTCACTTTATTTGAACTTTCCATAGAAATATATATAAAAAAAGAGAAAAAAAGAGCTAATAATCATACTATAATTGAATAATCATAAGACTATAATTGAATATATTAGATTATTATACTATAATTGAATAATCATTAGACAATAAATTGAATATATTAGATTATTAAACTATAATTGAATAATCATTAGACAACAAATTGAATATATTAGATTATTAAACTATAATTGAATAATCATTAGACAACAAATTGAATATATTAGATTATTAAACTATAATTGAATAATCATTACACAACAAATTGAATATATTAGATTATTAAACTATAATTGAATAATCATTAGACAACAAATTGAATATATTAGATTATTAAACTATAATTGAATAATCATTAGACAACAAATTGAATATATTATATTATTAAACTATAATTGAATAATCATTAGACAACAAATTGAATATATTAGATTATTATACTATAATTGAATAATCATTAGACAATAAATTGAATAAATTGAATATACTAGATTATTATACTATAAATTGAAAATATTAGATTATTATAATGTAAAACTTTATTGATTACAAAAAAAAAAAATAAAAATGAATATACAGTAGATTATTATAAAAAAATTGAATATACAATAAATTATAAAAGAAAAAAAAATGAATATACAATAAAATGAATATATAATAAAAAAATTATTTATTATTTATTATTCAATCCCTAAGTATCTGGAGCTCGTCTTAGTAATGAAGGACACTTCCTTCGATTATGTCCTAACTGGTTTCAAAATCCACATCATTGTCGAGGGGCTGGTTCTATCCAATCCATCTCGTTGTGATAACGTGAACTTTTCGGTCTACCAGGTCTTCTCAACAACGATGGATCAGGATGTAAGACAGGCATATTAGGGTGCGTGATCCAGTAATCTTCATGCGGTACAGGTTGAAATTGAGGAGAGTAACATTCAGCATATGTTGACAATTTGTAGTAGTCCTCAATAAAATCTTCGTAGTTCATATTAAAATGTGAGCAAACGGCCATAAAATGCGAGCATGTAATGCCGAATGCTTGCCACTTGTTACATGAACAGTACTGCTCGGTATGATGGTTTGTTCGAGATCACTAAGTATGAAACACCTGAGAGAAATTGTAGCATACTAGTGTGTTTAATTTCAGATCAACATGCTGGTATAATTGCAGCAGTGAACAACCAGCAAATGTTTGGACGAGGCCGAAATGTCACCATAGTTTCTGCTTACGACATATCGTCAGCAACTTCAATAAAAAGTATAAATTTAATTCATTGAAAAATTATGTTTATCGTACCGGGTGTCAGTTTCAAATTCAAAAGTTCAACAAAGCAATTGAAGATATCAAAGGAATAAACCGAAGCTGTCTAAGTTTTTTTGACAACATTAGTTTAGAGCAATAGACTCAAGCACATGATGGAGGATTCAAATATGGGTGGATGATGACAAATCTATCAGAGTGCATAAATGGAGTCCTTAAAGGAGCTCAAATGTTGCCTATAAATGTCTTGCTCAGATAACATTCTTCAAATGCGTGAACTATTTCGAGAAAAGAAGAGTAGACATAAGGGATGCATTGGAGCGTCAAGATAAACCCATGACTTGTTGATCCCGATGTTTTGTAGGACCCGTCCATTCATCGATCATATGTTGTATGGCGAGATCGTACTACTGGAGAAATATCTTGCAGGCGTCGAGAGGCAGGATTTATTCAGTTGGACTGGCATCTGATCACAGCCTTGGTCGAGAGATGGAGGCCCGAGACGCATACATTCCATATGTTTGTTGGAGAGTGCACTATCACTCTACAAGACATAGAAGTGTTGTTGGGGTTATTTGTTGACGGTGAGCCGGGCACCAGAGTGATGTACGATGACTAGTTAGAAGTTTGTCAACTGTACCTCGATGCGACCCCACCTGCCAATAAGATTAAAGGATCGAGGTTAAGTTTAATATGGTTAGGAACACAATTTCATGAGCTCACTGATGATGCAAACGAGGAAACTGTCATAAGATATGCGCGAGCATATATACTACAAATGATGGGTGGAAGTTTGTTTTCAGATAAATCAAGTCATTTTGTTCACTTGATGTTCCTACCACTGTTAGCTAACCTCCATGATGCGGGGCGGTATTCGTGGGGTGGAGCATGCTTGGCATGATTGTATAGACAACTATGCAAAGCAACAAGACTTGAGGTTCGAGAGATAGCTGGGTCTCTCATACTTTTGCAACTATGGGCTTGGTAGCAATTTCCAACAATGGCTTTACAGCTACATCATGTTAATGACGCTCAGTTAGTTGGACGAGCCTACGGTTCTCAGTATGTTGTTTTAATTCAATTTAATTTTTATATCACTAATCTAGTTAATTTAAATTCTAAATTATCAATTTAAAAATTTAGGTGGAGAGAAAAATTTTGTGGGACTAAGACAGCCACACATGTAGTCAACCAGTATAGGTACATGTTTGATCTACTTCAACCTGAACAGGTACATTACACTAAACTTAATTGATTATTTTATTCACATTTTTATTGCATTTGTCTTTAATATTCTCTAATATAATATTTTGTGTTTCAGGTTATTTGGGAGCCATACAAAATTATTGTGCATACTTTGCCTAATTTTTGTACGAATGGTCAAAACATATGACGGACGATGAGTCCTATCATATGTTTTCACATTGGTGAGTGGCATCTTTCTGACAGGGTGATGAGACAATTCGGTTTTCAGCAGGATGTCCCATCGCCTTGTAATACTGAACCCCTACTGCATGATATTGACCTAATGACTGGAGATTGGTCCGAAAAAGTTGTACATTTGATAGTGTGATGCACTATCGTGCAAGGTTTATTGCAGTGGGGGTTTCTCTTGAACAGTTTGACATAGATGTCACTCCAGAATATATTCATTGGTATAATAATATCACAAGGTACTACGTCACTCGTCCGGGAGCAGCTGTGGGTCATCTGGTAAATGAATAAATATTATCTATTTTTTAATTTAAATTTATTTTAAATATTGTCTAATTGTTTTATAATTCACAGAGATCGAACAACAATAGACTCTATGACGTTGCGAATGATCCGAACCAGGTTCTTGCCATATGTAGTGACAACACAAGCTATATATAGGAAATTCATTATATGTACGATGTACCTATTGTTCCTCCACCAGCTCCTAGACATAGAGGACCTGTTCGGGTAGAGGATGAGTTTGATGAGGTTGCACATAATGTGGAAGAGTTGCCCCATATGACGCAGACGCAGAGTCAAACTAATTATGTTAGTCCGATGATGATGATGCCAGCATTTGGTTCAGGACATTATGACTCAGAGGCTGGTCCTTCATCTTCATACATGCATGGACATGGTCGGGGTCATGAAGAGCATAATGAATATTTATATTATGAAGCGCCTGTAGAGGTACCAGAGCAACATCAAGAAGAACCTGAGCAACCTCAAGTTCGAAGTCGACAACGACAACCAGCTCAAAATCGATGACGTCCGTCTTGTGGGACACATTGATTTTTGTAATTATTTTTATATAAATGAAATATTTAATTTATATTTTTTTATTTTTATGAGTTATTAATTTTTTAAATTTATTCTTTTTAGAGTTTAAATAAAATAATAAAATATTTTTAGAAATTGTTTTTATAAAATGAAAAATTAAAAAAAAAAGATTAGAAAGAAGAAGGTGGAATGTGTAATAATTAAAAAGGAGAAAAAAGGAAAATTTATACAGTATTCTCACTCTCTATCAAAATCTCGCTATTTCGCTCTCGCTCGAAATCTCGCTCATGCTCTCTCAAACTCTCGCTCTCTCTCATAATCTCGCTCTCGAATTTGATTGGGAAGTTCAGTGGCAAAAAGAAGGAGATTTATTAGCTCTTATTAACTCGTTATTTAGTCAGACTTGTTGAGATAGACAGAATCCATACAAATTATTCAACAGGGGGACCTTATGAAAATTTAGAAATACGATCGTTTGATAGAGAAAGGTCTCTGGAATGATAATTAAACAGACTCAATAATAATATTAGGAAGGGCAAGGTCGAGGGTTCAAAGTTCGACGACATACAACTGAAAGGAAAGTCGAGGGTTCAAAATTCGACCTATGTAGGTCAAATTTTCAACCCTCGACTTTTTTTTTAAAAAAAAAACAATATTTTTACAAATAGTTTGAAAACAACAATATTTTCCTAAATAGTTTCTAAAAAGGACAATATCTTTTTAATTTTCCCGAATAGAATTCCCAAAAGAAATCGGCTATGTAAGTGTTTTTTCCTAATTGATTTTAAAAGATCATACAAAATAAAATCTTATTCATTAAAATTAATACATTATTTTAATTAATATCGATGGCATCTTTGTAGATATAGAAGAAATTAAAGTAGTAAGTCCAAAATTGTTTCTCAAACATCCTGACTTAGTTATAGATTATAGAGATAGCCAAAATAATAATAAATAAAAAAAATTACATAACGTTGTGGAAAATTGGACGGTCATGTTAATAGTATAGCCGAAATAAATTAAAAAAAAAAAGCAAAAAAAGAAAAAAGAAAGTAAACTTACCATAATTTCTATTTGTCAATTAAATTATTACATTTATTATCTTTCAAAGTTTTTAAAAGGAAAATTGGAGAAATAGCAAAGTGAAGTTTTTACTTTTTTTTTAACTAACATCATTTTAGAAAATTTGTCAATTTTCTCGATTCATCTCGTCTAAATCGGCCACCGAGATTTTGTTAAAAAAAATTTATTCTAACTTGTCAATTATTTTGAACTTTCTTGGTACATTACCAAATTACACATCGAGATTTGTTAATTTTTGTGAATGTTATGTAATCTTCCAAAATCTTTCTAAAATTAAAAAATTACAACCAAATCTTAAACAATTTGGATATATTTGAAAATATTATTGGTAAATTATTTAGATATAAATCAATTTAGAAATTCTTGTAAATATAAATTGGAGTTAAGATTTGCAACATTTTAAATAAGATTTGGGAAAGATTGTAAGAGAAAATTTGGAAAGGATAATAGTTTGATTTAAGATTTAGAGAGATTACATATGACTTGAAAAAATTATGTGGATCTTGATGTTAATCTCGGGTAAAATAACATATAGATTCTATGTATTTGGGCTTTAAATCTTGAACCTAATTAACACCAAAATTCAATATATTTGAACTTTTTCAGTGGAATTCGGTTAACAACAAAATTCTATATATATCCTAAATCTTGTCCAATTTTGACAAAATTTGATCTTTTCCAAAATTTAAATATGACAATGCAATCATCTTGAATCAATTTGGAAAATCTATTATGATAATTGGAAAACCCATTTGGAATTTTGAAAGTTTATATAATTATGAAAACAGAAATTCTGCTAAAGATTCGAAAAATTATGTGATAATTTGATATGAAATTTAGTAAGATGACCAAATTTGAAATTTTTTTTGGAAAGATATAAGATTCAGAAAGATTACAAAAAAAAAATTTAGCAAATCTCAATGTAATTTGACAAGATGTACCGAGAAGACTCGAAGCAATTGATAAGTTAAAAAAGTAAATTTTTTTATTAAATCTTATGGTCGATCTTGTCCAAGATAAATCAAGAAAAACTATTTGAATAAATTTCCAACCAGAGTGCTAGTTTCATAATGTGGAAACTTAAAAAGATTATTTCTGACAATTTTCCTTTTTAAAACATATGTATATATTGTTTTCATTTTTAATGTTTTTTTTTAGAATTTTCATGTTATTAATGGGTCAACTATTTGTTTGCAAGTTTATTAGGGTTCAAGAATTTATTGAAATCAAATCAAAAGTTTTATCGACTTGGAAAAACTCCGAACTAATTACATAATTTGTTCATGAAGATTCCATCCAATAGGTTTGCAATGATTATGTACAATCTAATTCTATACTTCCACATTTATACACAGTAAAAATCATTTTCTTGAAAAAATACAAAACTGCCCCGTGGTAGTTTTTTAATTTTGAGTGTAGTTTTTCTATTTTACCCCTATATTTTATGTTTAATTTACCCTTGCTCCTTAAGTTTCAAAATATTTAACTTTTACCCTTGAGTTTTGAGTTTTATTTATATTTGGTCTCTAAATTTCAAAATTTACATATTTACCTTTTATTTTTCAGGTGTATTGCAATAAATGAAAGGTTTAGAAAGTGGGACCCAATTTTTTTATGTTTGTTATTGTTTATCGACGTTCCACATTCGTACTCATAGGTGGGCCCAGTTGAAAATCCATAAAGTAATGTAATATGAATGACGAGCATGAGATGATCAATATAGTTATCATTACCGTTATGATTTATGGTTACCATTATTGTTAATATTTTAGAGTAAAAACTATTAATTTTGACACATTTACTGTTATAGTTTGGATCTCGAGGTAGATAACCATAGCTGTAATAATAAATTTGATAAAATTCTTAATTTTAGGTAAATGCAATTAAAAGTAATCTAACTAGATTTGTAATTGAGATCCATTACGATTGATCTGCCAATGAAATTCGATTACGAATACACCAATTTTCATTACGAATTAGTAAATGTGGTCTAAATACTCATTTCCAATCTTTAGATTAACTTTTTTTTTATAAATAGATTAACTGTAATTAAAGTAGTTTCTACTAATTTTTAGTCAATAATAAAATTAATTAAAAATATTCACATCATAACTATTTTCAATTAACTAACCGAAAGTTTACACCAAAGATCAAAAGTAAGAACTCAAGAGCAAAAATGCGAATATTGAAACTATCAAATACAAACTAAACTTAACCGGAAGTGTAAAGATCAAATGAAAAAGGGATATTTTTTCCTTTTTTTAAAAAGTGTATTATCTTTTCAGTCCTAAGTACATTTAATATCTAAGCTTTTAAAATATAGTCTTTTTAAGCTTCGAATTTTTTTAGAATAAATGTAATTAGTCTATAAATTTTTTAAAATGTAGCTTTTTAGTAACCAACCTTTAAAGAACATATTTAAAAGGGTATGATCAAGGAGCTGAAGAACCCATCGTGGTCAAAATTTTGGAAACTAAAGAGTTGGTCTCTGAATAAAATATTCAAAAACTTTTGTAATTGATCAATCAAAGTGAATATAAGGCAATCAGGAAATTGGGCCAGACATTGGCAAGAATCTTTGTTAATGTGTGACAATATAAATAAATAAATACTTAAAGCCTGATTCGATAATAATTAAAACTTATGTTTATTTCTTCTCAAATTTTCATGATAGTTTTCACCTTTGCGAATGCAATACTCGAGCTTCTAATCAAAAGTCTAAAAAACAAGTTTTTGATAATTAAAGGTTGGTATGGTAACTATTTGGTTTTTGAAATTTGTCTGATTTACTCCTAATTTCTTACCTTTTTTATGAGACTCCTAATTTCTTTTCCATGTTTCTTATGTAAATATTTGAATTCTTGCCCAATTTTCAAAAACGAAAACAAGTTCTTGGAAACTATTTTTTTAGTTTTCAAGATTTGGTTTTGGTCTTTAAATTATTTCCAAAATCTAAACAACAAAATATAGCAAAACCAATGGATGAAAGTGATGTTTATAGGCTTAATTAAAAAAAAAAAAAAAAAACTAAAATTTAAGGTCTCATCCGGTAAACATTTTGTTTTTAGTTTTTGCTTTTGAAAATTAAGCCTATGGACATTATTTCTTCTATGTTATCTACTTTTCACCAATGGTTTAAAAAATCAAGCCAAATTTTGAAAACTAAAAAAGTAGCATTCAAAAATTTGTTTTTGTTTCTAGATTTGGTTAAGAATTGAACCATTCTACTTAAAAAAATATGCAAATCATTATAAAAAATGTAGATGAAATAGGCTTAATTCTGAAAAGAAAAAAAAATTAAATAGTTACCAAACAAGACCAGATTTTTTGTTTTCAAACTTGGCTTGGTTTTTTAAAATATTAGTAGAAACTTATGGGTGAAACTAGTGTATATAAACCTAATATTCAATAATAAAAAATCAAAAGTGAAATGGTTATTAAACGAGGCCAATTTAGCAAAAGAGAATATGGGTAAGCAGACTTAGTTGAAAGTGAATCATCCCAGAGATCAGCATCCCTTTACAATTTGGCACAAGGCCCTTCAACAGAACAATGAGATTTATGTTAACATCGAGTCCTCATGATAAGAAAACTAACTCAATATTACATGTAAATAATATTATCAGAGAGAAATTAGAGTAATGGTAACGTACCACAATAGCCTAATTTCCAAAATTAACCACTCCAAACTAATAAACAATGAAGTACAATTAGGTCACTGCTATAAAATCTTTGTATCCTAGAAGGGGATAGTGAAAAAACTTCAGAATTTTACTTATTTTATCCTTTTCCTTTTTAATTTAAAACAAATTAAAGGAGACAAAAATCATCCCTTTGTTCCTTCCTCACTCCACCCCTTAAACGACCAACATACAACGATGATGTTAACTAACTACCAAATATTAAGAATATACACATGCACATTTTTTTTTTAAAAAATGAAAAACACAACTTTCTTTAAGAAATATGAAATAATACATATACATACAAAAAAGAAGGCCACAAAAAGGGAGCCAAAAAGACCATGTCATGAAGTCCAAAGATTGAAAGAATCTAAAATCTCTCATGGATTAGGCCAAAGAAAATTATCCTTGAAGACAAAAATCTTTACATAATCTCTCAAATCACGAACACTCCGATCTAGATCTTGATCTCCAAAAATTAAACCAAATAGCTACAATCGAGTGGTCAATCTCCGTTTTCTCTTGGAAATGAGAATCCAGGAGTTGTGGGCTCTATAATTTTGGAAGTGGAAAATAGTTCTTGAGAGAAGGAGAAGGAGAACTATTTTTCTCCTCTGTGTGATCTTGGGAGGAAAAAAGATAAAGATAGAGGATTTAGTTCACCTTGCGTAAAATGCAAGAGAGAAGAAGAAGTCTCCTAATCTCCCAACACGTCTATATAGAGAGAAAAAGAAGGAGAGAGTTATAATTTCCTCCTTTTATTAAATTCAAAATTTGATTAAACTAACATATAGCGGAAGAAATCAGAATCAATAAGTACTCTAATTACACTTAATTTGAGTTTTAAAACATGCATTAAAACAGAATTTCAAAGAAGGGTTTCAAGAACTCTTTACCTTTGAAGAAACATTGAACTTCTTCTTCTCCTCCATAAATTTGATCTCCAAAACTTCAATGGATCACCACAAGAATCTTCTCTACTATCCTCTAACCCAGATTGTGTGGTGGAAACATTAAATTGAGGACAATCTAGGTGAGATCAAGAGAGGGTTTGAGCTGGAATAGTTTTCTTTTTCCAGATTTTTCTAGAATTGTGTTTGCATACTCATCAAATCTGAAAAATTGAACATTTTGTATGTTCAATACATGCAAGCATTAAGCATTAAATGTCAAATTACATTAATGTAATTTGATAGTGTCAAATAATTAAGGTGTTCAATTTAGTGGATTAAGTTGGATTAATCCACTATCAATTATTTTTTAATAAAAATTCATTTTTCAAAACAAAAAAAATAAATTTGATTTTCATAAAATCAGTTTTTAATTAAATTCAATTATGAATTTTCAATTTTGAAAATTTTTTTATTAAATAAATAATTAAAAAAAATTTAATTAATTAATTTAAATAATAATAATAATTTAATATCAAGTATTAAATTAATTAAACACCTAATTAATACATGAATCCTATTCATGTAATTCAATATTTAAATATACTAATTTCTCCAATTTTTGTTTAATTCTAACTAAATTAAACGTTTCAATTATATCAAATACAATTGATCAAACCCTAAATTGAATTTGAACATTTCAAATTCAAAACCTTAATTTCGGTTTGAACAATTCAAATCCGCTCAATTCACTAATCCAAGATAATTTTACGAGCTAGTAGATGGACCTAATTCGAGCTAGTAGATGGACATAATGGATCTACAGATCATGAGCTCCAATGATTTGCAATTATTTGGTTAAACTCTTTAAACCGAATTAATCATCATTCATTAACTAACAAGACATACTACTATAGCTCGATAGTTGCATTCTCCTCACTATAGATGTATTATGTTCACTTTAACCATGATCAGTAAGTTGACCCTTCATAGGTTGTTCGTATTCATAGCTTGATCAAAATTACCATTTTACTCCTGTAAATACATCTTACTTCTTAAGCTCCCACTGAACCTCTATTGAACAATTGGTTTATAGTTCAATTAATAAACCGTGTCCCTTTTGATCCTGAGAGGGTGAGGCCTCATTGTTCAAGACTAGGAATCAGTATTTAAGAGAACAACCTATCTACTAGCTCTAAATCGGGTAGGAGTGAATTCCATCTTACAGGACTATGTCCCCAATTATCCATTTGATCTTATCCCCAAAATAGAAGACTCATTAAGCAGTGCTGATGGACTACTCTTACCTATGCAATAAATAAACAGGAGTTCATAGTCAGCCCAGGATTAAGATTGAGTTACCCTAGGTCATTAGAAAATAATCATTTTAACAGTAAACAGTCGTTATAAAGAAAAGTGACTATTTTAAGGTCCGCTCTTTAAGAAAATTCATTGCATAGGATGCCTCCATTCGCATGTCTCCACATGAATGATTTTGAGATCACATCATTTGTATCGTATACAAAATAGACCGCTTCCAATAGTGTCATTAGGATGAGGTACCCAATCTCATCCATATACTTATAGACACATTTTGGCTATATACTAACACTTGATCCACTTTTATGTCTCCATATAAAGTTAAAATATTCATTTTATAGCCATGGATTTGTTATTGGATTTTTATAACAGAATGCAATAACAATAACAATTTATTGAATGAAATACTTAATAATGTTTTTTTATTGATAAATAGAACATGTTAACATTTATGAACTGCGAGTTTTAGGACATTCTCAACAATATCCCACTTGGACTAATACTCCAGTGAGATACAAATATAAACAAATATATACTATTTACAATGTTGAGAAAATAGAGAGAAAATATAATAAATGAGGGCATCCTTATACCCTTGACATACTCCTACTTACCTTAGATTATGAAGCTCGTAGTCCTATTCCGACCAGGTAGCCCTCGAACACTTTAACTGAGAGGACCTTTGTAAAAGGATCAACAGGGTTGTCTTTTGAGGCTATCTTCGTGACTATCACGTCTCCACGGTGTACAGTCTCCCTGATGAGATGATACTTTCATTCAATTTGTTTTCCGCGTTTGTGACTTCTCGGTTCCTTTGAATTGACAACTGCTCCACTGTTGTCACAATATAGAGTGATAGTCAGATGCATATTTGGAACTACTTCCAAACCCATCAAGAACTTGCGTAGCCATATTGCTTCTTTAGCTGCTTCACATGCAACTACATATTCAACTTCCATCATGGAGTCAGCGATACAACTTTTTTTATACTTCTCCACACTATAGCTCTTATATTAAGAGTGAAAATTGATCCTGAAGTAGATTTCCTAGAATCTACATCAGTCTGAAAATCAGAATCAGTGTATCCTGTAAGGATCAAATCCTTAGGCCCATATACGAGCATATAGTCCCTCGTTCTTCAAAGATACTTGAGGATGTTCTTAACAGTAGCCCAATGACTGTGTCCAGGATTAGATTGAAACCTGTTGACAATTCTAACTGCAAAGCATATGTTGGGATGTGTACAAAACATAGTGTACATTAGACTCCCAACTTCTGATGCATATGAAATTCCTTTCATTTCTTCAATTTTTTGAGGTGTCTTAGGACACTGTTCCTTTGATAAATGAGTTCCATGTCTAAAAGGTAACATTCCCTTTTTGGAATTTTTCATATTATATCTTGACAATATCTTGTCATATAAGATGCTTGAGATAGAGCTAGGATTATGTTCTTGCGATTTCGAATAATTTAGATCCTAAGAACGTACTGAACATCTCCCAAATCTTTCATTTGGAATTATGATGCTAGCCATCTTTTCACATCAGCAAGAAAACATGTCTCATTCCTAATGCGTAAGATATCATCAACATAAAGAACTAGAAAAGCTACAGTTTTGTTGACTATTTTCTTGTAAATACAAGGTTTGTCAGCATTATGTTCAAAGCCATAAGACTTGATCGTAGTGTCAAACCTTATATTCCAGGATCTAGATGCTTGTTTTAGTCCATTAATGGACCTTTTAAGCTTCCAAACCTTTTGCTCTTGACCCTGTTCAATGAATCCTTCTGGTTGAGACATGTAAATACTTTCATCAAGATAGACATTCAAGAAGGTCGTTCTGACATCCATTTGCCATATTTCATAGTCATAATATGCGATAATGGATAAAAGTATTCTTATTGATTTAATCATGACAACAAGAGAAAAAGTTTCTTCATAGTCCACCCCCTTTCTTTGGGTAAAACCTTTTGCCACGAGTCTGGCTTTATAGATTTGCACCTTTCCAGTTTGGTCTCATCTTCTCTTGTAGATTTATTTACAACCAATAGGTTTAACCCCATCTGGTTGATCTACAAGTTCTCAGATAGAATTGAAGTACATTGACTCCATTTCCAAGTCTATGGCTTTTATCCACTAGTCCCTATCAATATATTCTATTGCCTGTTTAAAGGTTAATGGATCCTCTAAGTCATCATCAGGTATGATGACCTGGGTTTCAATTAAACCCATGTGCAGTCTGGCTAATGAACAACTCTTCCACTACGTCGAGGCATTCTCAGCTCTTGAGAAGGATGTGAAGGAGTAACAACTGTTGTTGATGGACCAGCTTAATCAATAACTTTTGTTGACTCATCTGTAGTTTCTCTAGTCATTTCACTCAATATTAGCTTACTGTGCGGTTGATGATTCCTAATATGATCTTATTCTAAGAATGTAGCGTTTGTCGATACAAATATGCATTGATTGTATGAAAATTGCAGCAAAAAATTATACAAATATGATCTTATTCTGCCTTATCTAGATATTGTGGCCAAAAGTGAAGAAATATGCATTGATTGTATGAAAATTAGCTTAGAAATACAATAATTATAAATTATCGCAATTACACCCACTAATATCTTTAAGATGGAAGAAAAGGATATTTTTACTCTGTTTTGCAGGAAAACCAAGTCACCGCTTGTGCTTAAGGCTAAAAAAGAACTGACCAACGCATCTTTGTCACATTGCGCCCATCAATCAATAATGAAGAGACGATTAACACAATGACGGCGCAATGCGATAGTCGATCCAGAGCTGACTTTTAACCGCATGTGGTAATAAAAACAAACACCGCATGCGAATATTCGATCGAAAGATGTAGCTGAGTAACGCAAAAGCAGAAGATTGAGACACGTGTACAACTAACGGTTGTGCAGAATTGACAGTCTGATTGCATAACAAAGGAATAATATCCCTCCATCTTTGGAATTTCCATAACAGCAAGTGGGGACCATAAGGTCGGAGTCAAAGATCCTCACCTATAAATACCCCATATATTTCAAAGAAAAGATATGCTACTGGATACGGGGCTAATTGCTACTAAAGTGTTGAGAGAAAAGGCTGAGCTGGGTGCTTAACTGAAGAAATTCGGGAAGAAGACGAGACAAGGCCGAAAGGTGAGTCTCAGTTCTATTCTATCAAATACCCGCCGAGAAGCTCTGTGCTGAGAATCCTGCTACAGGTTGAGCAAGCCTGAGAAGGAAGCTCATCCATCCATCTGATCCATTCGATCTGGCAAGCAGATCTCCACCTGAATCGGTGCCAAGACATTGGCGTTTTTTGTATCTGTTCTCTCTCTTTTCATCATTGTATTTCACCCTCTTTATCTCTTCATTCACACACCATGTATCAAACGCTTAATAGAGATATTAAATGTTTCGATTGCTTTCATATTCCATTTTTTGTCTACTTCCGTTCCTCCGTGAATCATTTTCTCCATGATGTCTTCTTAATCCCCTGGTAGTTAATTCAAGAGATAATTGCGTTTAGCTAAAGCATGCTAGATGACATCTTCACCTGTGAGAGCAGAAGTAAAGATGCCATTCTGATCTGTCGAGAGAAGGTTAGAAGAATGCGTTAACTAAAGCGAGTAGTGCTTCCAGACATGGAAGCAACCTTGCGTTCATTACGTTCGTCTCTGTTTCACCACAGACATGTGGGAGCACGGTTGATCACTGAAAGGTGTACGCCAAGGGAAAACGGAACCATACTTATAACTTTAACGCAATTAAGAAACTTGCGCTGTTTATATTAGTTATCTTTCTCTTTCTGGTTGTACATAAGACTTGTCGCCGTATTCCATGTTCTTTGAGTAACCTTCACAGCCAGCCTTGACCCCAGCATTTTGTATCATGAGCCTGTATCTTGTATCATCTAGCTTAGGTTTATTGTACTTATTTTATTATCGCATTTTAATGCTTTCCTTTACTTTACCGCAATTTTATATACTTATGTAAACACTCTTTAAAGATTGAAAAACTTGGTCGCATATACCATGAACATACCACAATAACCTAAAACAATCCCTGTGTTCGACCTCGGATCACTCCGAGAAACTTGCGGTGGAATTACACTTGGTTCTAATGTAAGGAAACTTGTGACAATGCAACGCATACTACAAGAATATTCATAATTAACGCATATTTAGAAGTAGTATCGCATATTTATCAGCGCATTGTTTAAGGTTTGTGGCGTCGTTGCCGGGGATGAGTTAACGGTTCATTGTTTGAGTGTATTTTTGGTATTTTGCAGGACAAACCTCTCTATACTGGCTGTTCAACGCGGAGAGCAGTCTGACGGCTTGTGAGTGTTGGAGTGATCTAGTGACTCTAAGTGGACCTAGAGATCAAGAGTACTATTCACGCAAGAGTTCATCAGGGCCAAAGTAATTGGTGAAGAAGTATGGTTAATGAAGATATGGCACCGGCAGGAAACCAAATGGGAAATTGACCAGCGCAAGATCTAGTTTTTCTTGCTGCTGACCATAATATCCCTATGAAGAATTATGCTGTGTTAGATTTTTATAATTTCTCACCAGGAATTTCAAGACCTATGGTCGAAGGGAATGTAAGCTTTAAGATAAAACCTATTATGCTGCAGATGATTCAAAATGTGAGGCAATTTGGAGGATTACAGGGAGAAGACCCATACGCTCATCTGACAAATTTTGTAGAAATGTGTAGCGCATTCTCCATGCCTGGTGTAACTTAAAAAGGGCTTAAGCTATATCTATTCCCGTACACATTGTGGGATGAAGCTAAGAGGTGGGCTCAAGCATTAGAGTCGGATGGAATTAATGAATGGGAGTAATTGGTGGATAGGTTCATGAACATATTCTTTCCTCCGTCTGTCAACGCATAACGAATGAGGGACGTTTTGAATTTTGAACAAAAGGGTTACGAAACCTTAAGCATTGCCTGGGTGCGATTCCGACAGTTAGTGAAAAGCTGTCCGCACATTGGGATTCCCGATAGTATTCTGATGGAAACCATTTACAATGGCTTAGACCAATCAACGCAAGCAGTTGCCGATGCCTCTGAAGAAAGGGGGAATGGCAGTCATCACTAATGACAAGAATGAATTGATTCCCACAAGAATGACTACGGGGTGGAGAATTTGTATGGATTATCGTAAGCTGAATTTTTCCACTAAAAAAGACTACTTCCCATTCCCGTTTATTGATCAGATGTTAGACAGACTTGCGAGTAATGAATTTTTCTACTTTCTTGATGGCTATTCAGGGTATAACCAAATAGCAATTGCGCCGGAGGACCAAGACAAGACAACCTTTACGTGCCCATTTGGTACGTTCGCATTCTGATGCATGCCATTTGGATTCTGCAATGCGCCAGGCACTTTTCAACAATGCATGATGGCGATATTCTTAGATTACTTGGAGGAGTCACTCAAGGTATTCATGGATGATTTCTTAGTCTTTGGCAGTAATTATGACTCTTGTTTGTCAAACCTTGAAAAGGTCTTGAAGAGATGTGTGGCAATGAATCTTGTTTTGAACTGGAAAAAATGCCACTTTATGGTGGAAGAAGATATAATTCTAGGTCACAAAATCTCTAAAGCGGGATTAGAAGTTGATCAAGCAAAGATCGACGTAATTTCTAAGTTACCCCCATCAGTGAACGTAAAACACTTAGGAGCTTCTTGGGACATGCTGGGTTTTATAGAAGATTTATTCGCAACTTCTCCCAGATCGCAAGGCCCCTAAGTGCACTTCTTGAAGCTGACCGAGAATATAACTTTGATGATGTATGCACCAAAGCATTCAACACATTAAAGGATGCATTCATCTCCGCACCCATTTTGATTGCGCCAGATTAGACGCAACCATTTGCGTTGATGTGCGATGCCAGCAGATATGCTGTGGGCGCAATTTTAAGTCAGCGCAAGGATAAGGTATTGCATCCTATTTATTATTCAAGTAAAACATTGAACGACGCGCAGGAAAACTATACAACCACAGAGAAGGAAATGCTCGCAGTGGTGTTTGAACTGGATAAGTTCCGACAATACTTAATCGGAACAATCGTTGTGGTGTATATGGATCACTCTGCGATCAAGTATTTAATGACAAAGAAGGATGCAAAACCAAGGCTCATATGGTGGGTGTTGCTATTGCAAGAATTTGACCTAGAGATTAAATACCGGAAGGGCACCGAGAACCAAGTCGCGGATCATTTTTCAAGATTGGAGAATTGCAAGGTTCAACGTAAGGAAAAAGATATTGAAGAAAGATTCCCCAATGAGCTGCTGATGGCAGTGGGCATGAATGTTCCCTGGTATACGGACATCGTGAACTTCATCGTTTGCGGTCAAATACTAGATGACTATTCTTACCAGTAGAAGAAAAAGCTAAGACATGATGCCAAATTTTATTTCTGATACGACCCATTCCTATATCGACAAGGACCTGATCATATATTACGTCGATGCGTTCCTGAGCACGAAGTCAAGCATATTCTAGAGCTTTGTCATGAGTCCCCGTATGAAGGACATTTTAGGGGGTAGCGGACTGCCGCAAAGGTTTTATAATGTGGCTATTTCTGGCCAACGCTGTTCAAGGATGCCCAAGCCTACGTTGTGCAATGCGACAGATGTCAGAGAACGGGAAATATGTCAAAAAGAAATGAAATTGCATTGACATCAATCTTAGAAGTGAAATTATTTGATGTTTGTGGAATTGACTTTATGGGCCCGTTTCCACCATCAGAAGGTCATCATTATATCTTGGTTGCAATTGATTATGTATCAAAATGGGTTGAGGCTATCGCATGTGCCAAGAATGATGCGGCCACAGTGGCGAAGTTTCTGGAGAAGAACATCTTTGCTCGATATGGGACGCCACAAGCCTTAATCAATGATGAGGGCTCTCATTTTATCAACCGCATAATTGCCAACCTGTTAACTAAATTCAACATCAGCCATCGAGGTGTAACCGCTTATCACCCACAGACTAATGGACAGGCGGAGATTTCTAACAGAGAGATCAAAGCCATCTTGGAGAAGGTAGTCAATACTTCTAGGAAGGATTGGTCACCCAAGCTTGATGAAGCACTGTGGGCTTACAGAACTGCCTACAAAACACCAATTGGCATGTCTCCGTATGCCTTAGTCTTCGGAAAAGCTTGTCATCTGCCACTTGAATTGGAACATAAGGCGATATGAGAATGTAAGAAGCTGAAGTTTGATTTAGCAAGTGCAGGGGAAGTCCAGAAGCTGCAATTAAATTAACTGATCGAATGACAGAGGGACACTTATAAAAATGCCAAGATATATAAGGAGAAGACAAAGAAATGGCACGACGACCGCACAAACAATCAGACATTCACCGAAGGTCAACAGGTATTATTATTTAACGCTCGTTTGCGATTGTTCCCAGGAAAGTTGAAATCTCGCTGGTCTGGACCGTTCAAAATCACAACTATCTTTCCTCACGGAGCAGTGGAACTAACAACTTTAGATGGGAACAACGCGTTTAAAGTCAATGGTCAACGAATTAAGCCTTACTACGGAGGCGACTTTGAGCGATGCATGGACACCATTGACTTGGACAAGCAGGATTAAACTGCTTGCGGAGGGAAGCGATTGCGGTAATTCTGAGCACTTATTTCAATCAGTATCCCTATCTATGTTTACCTTCTTTCTTTACAGTTTCCTTTACTGCTTTTTAAATCTTGTATTTACTGCATTTATGATTAGCCTTTACTGCTTTTTGTAATTCTCTTCGCTTTAATTTTTTTTATGTCATGCTTAAATTGTTGAGTTTGTATACATTAATAGCGTTGTTCTATAATTTTTGTGAATGATTAGATAAAACATTAAACACCGCAACGTCTTTTCGACTTGCGTTTCTGATGAATTCAAAAAAAAAGGAGAGAAAAACTGGTATGTAACGCGATGATGGGTGCATAGTGTGTTACAAGAGACACCTTGCGACCATTACACTCAAATGCATTAAGTTGAGGGGTGTGTTGCACGCATATATGTCCTTTGCCCATCCTAGCTAAATGCACTATGTTAGGTATCCTCTAGAAATGCGTTTGGTTAAGGGGAGTGTTGTGGGGGTGTATGCGTTGTTGCCCGTCCTAAAAAAAAATGTATTTTCGTTAATAAAAGCACGGTCTTAATTTTTTTTTATCATGCACACGTCTAAATCGAATTAAAATTATGACATTTGAATTCTTTGATTCTTGTACAGGTACAAATTTTTGTATTGCGTTAATTTGTAATTATTTGTATACCTTGTTAATATTCAATACAATGAGTACATATTCACTCCATTTTTGCCTGTGTCTTTTTCTTTATCATCCTTTGTCAATATTTGTGATATTCTCAATTTTTTACTTTTGTGTTAATCATTGTGTTGCCATGATGTAATATATGTTATACTTAGAAAAATTTTCCATACTTAGTAAATTCAGAACTAACACTTAGTTAATTCTTAGTTTAGCATTACTTTACGTTTTATCTTTGAAAGTTATGCTCAAACCTTCTTTTTGAAATTTTCTTCTAAGTGTTTGTCTAGTCTATCTAAATAACGCAATGAGGACCTTGCTTATCTTTAAATTTGGGGGTGAGGAAGGTCTGAGCAGATAAGATCAAGAATATGCGATGATTAAGCAAATGCTTTCATTTTTCGTTCATTTTTGTTCATGTTAATAAAAAAAAATAACAAAAATAATAAAAAAAATGTTCATACAAAGCTCCAATGTCAACACAAAGGAAACCCTTAAAAATGTTCCCAACCTGATAAGAGTTTAGTTGTGAAAGAAGCCTACTCGTAGTTGGATGTCGTATGAGACCCGTAGGAGCAAGCCAAAACGAAGGTGGGTTTCCAAGAACAACGCAATAAAAAAAATGCAAGAGACAACTCCTCTGAAATTCATGAGTTAAAGTTGAAATTGGCACACAACCGTAATTGGATGTTCGCATGACACCCGTAGGGATAAGACAAAATGAAGAGTGCAATCATGACCAACAGTCTCTAATAAATAACGCAAAGTTTTGACCACAGCAAATAGATACATCGAGTTGTTTTGACAAGAAGAGAAAAACATTCTATTTGGAAAAATTAGAAAAGCATCTTTGAGCAGAATTTTGTTAGATATAAGAATAAAGTAGGGATTTATTAAGAATAGAAAGGATAGGAAGAAATTGCGATGTCAAGTAATGTGCTTAAGTGTGAGATTCGGTGCAATCAATCGACACAAAAATATAGGATAGGAATTAAGCTTTATTGCCTAAGTGGAAGATATGCTTGAGAACAAGCATATATCTAAATTTAGGGGTGTGATAATTTGTAGAAATGCAAGTTATTTAGACTACCTTATCTAGATATTGCGGCCAAAAGTGAAGGAATATGCGTTGATTGTATGAAAATTAGCTCAGAAATACAATAATTATAAATTATCGCAATTACACCCACTAACATCTTTAAGATGGAAGAAAATGATATTTTTACTCTGTTTTGCAGGAAAACCAAGTTACCGCTTGCGCTTAAGGCTCAAGAAGAACTGATCAATGCATCTTTGTCACATTGCGCCCGTCAATCAACAATGAAGAGACGATTAACGCAATGACGGCGCAATGCGATAGTCGATCCAGAGCTGACTTTTAACCGCATGCGGTAATAAAATAAACACCGCATGCGAATATTTGATCGAATGATGTAGCTGAGCAATGAAAAAGTGGAGGATTGAGACAGATGTATAACTAACGGTTGTGCAGAATTGACGGTCTGATTGCATAACAGAAGGAATAATATCACTCCATCTTCGGAATTTCCATAACAGCAAGTGGGGACCATAAGGCCGGAGTCAAAGATACTCACCTAGAAATACCCCATAAATTTCAAAGAAAAGATATGCTCCTGGATAGGGGACTAATTGCTGCTAAAGTGTTGAGAGAAAAGGCTGAGATGGGTGCTTAACTGAAGAAATCCGGGAAGAAGACGAGACAAGGCGAGAGGTGAGTCTTAGTTCTATTCTATCACATACCCATCAAGAAGCTCTGTCCTGAGCTTGCTACCAGTTGACCAAGCCTGAGAGGGAAGCTTATCAATCCATCTGATCCATTCGATCCGGCAAGCAGATCTCCAACTGAATCGGTGCCAAGACGTTGGCGCTTGTTTGTATCTGTTCTATCTCTTTTCACCATTGTATTTCACCCCTCTTTATCTCTTCATTCACACACCATGTATCAAACGCTTAATAGAGATATTAAATGTTTCGATTGCTTTCATATTCCATTTTTTGTCTACTTCCGTTCCTCCGTGAATCACTTTCTCCATGATGTCTTCTTAATCCCCTGGTAGTTAATTCAAGAGATAATTGAGTTTAGTTAAAGCATGCTAGATGGCATCTTCACCTGTGAGAGCAGAAGTTAAGATGCCATTCTGATCTGTTGAGAGAAGGTTAGAAGAATGCGTTAACTAAAGCGAGTAGTGCTTCTAGACATGGAAGCAACCTTGTGTTCATTACGTTTGTCTCTGATCACCACAGACATGTAGGAGCATGGTCGATCACTGAAAAGTGTATGCCAAGGGAAAACGGAACCGTACTTATAACTTCAACGCAATGAAGAAACTTGCGCTGTTTATATTAGTTATCTTTCTCTTTCTGGTTGTACATAAGACTTGCCGCCGTATTCCATGTTCTTTGAGTAACCTTCACAGCCAGCCTTGACCCCAGCATCTTGTATCATGAGCCTGTATCTTGTATCATCTAGCTGAGGTTTACTGTACTTATTTTATTATCGCATTTTACTGCTTTCCTTTACTTTACCACAATTTTATATACTTGTGTAAACACTCTTTATAGATTGAAAAACTTGGTCGCATATATCAAGAACATACCACAATAAAATTCATAATTAACGCATATTTAGAAGTAGTATCGCATATTTATCAGTGCATTGTTTAAGAATAAAATTTGCGTTACAAGTTTATGGCGCCGTTGCCGGGGAACTGGTAACGGGGGCATGAGCTTCTAGCTTAGATCAAAATTTGTGTTACACCTATCTGCAACACCGTTTTATTGTGGTGTTCCTGGTGCGGATAGTTGGTATTGAATTCCATGTTCTACTAAATAGTTATGGAATTGTAAATCCATCTATTCACCACCTCGATCTGATCGAAGTGTTTTGATTCGTGTACCTATATCTTAAATTCTTAGTTTCAGACTTATGACTTAATAGGTAAATATAGCCATATCTCGAATAATCATAAACAAAATTGACAAAATATTCATATCCTCCTTGAGCTTTCACATTCATTGGACAACACAGTCTGTACTGCATGCCCCGAAAACATGATTCAAAATATGTTGACCATGGTTACCAACATGGTAATGAACCATCTTCTAATCGATTTAGATGGCTATTTTTTTTACTAATCTCTCAATCCTATTGATATTTATGTGACCAAGTCTTAGATGCCACAGATAGGCATCAGGAAAATTTTTTTGTCTTTTCTTTTGAGTTTCTGTCGTTTTAAACATTTCAATATTTAAAATGGCTTTTGCTTCAGTTGGTTTTAATACATAAAAGTTATTTTCTAGTTTAGCAGAACAAATATGAATGTCTCTTGAAGAAATGAATACGCCATTAATACCAAAAGTAACTTTATACATATTTTCCCGTAGACAAGATATGAAGATTAATTTTCTCTTCATTTTGGGTACATAATATACATTTTAAAGAAAATGAAAGAATCTCTGAAATTAACTTGATGTCTCCCATTACTTCTGCTGAAATGACTTCACTCGTCCCCACTTTGAAAGTCATTTCATTTTTTGAAAGCTGAGTCCAAGAACTAATTTCTTGAAGAAAAGTTCAAATATGGTTAGCGGTGCCTGAATCTAATATCCAGGTCAAATGAGAACTTTCCATTAAACATGTTTAAATTACAAGCAAATCTAATTTACTTTGGTTTTTCTTTTCAACTCTCTTTTCTGCAAGATACTTGGGGCAATTGTGTTTCCAATGTTCGTCTTCATTATAGTGGAAATATTTTCCTTTAGGTGTTTTGTTCTTTCTTTTCTTAGCAGTGGTCTGTTTCTTCCCTTTTCCGTTCTTCTTCATTTGGATACTTTTATCTTTTGAAGATGAAGCAGACTTCTTTTCTCTAATGGTTTCGTGCCAGACGAAGAGCCTTTCAAAAATTTCTTTTGTGAAACAACATTTGCTTCACTTTCCTTACAGAGGTCCCTTCTTTCATGCGGGAGTTATAAACATATTTAGCATCATGACATACCGAAGATGACGGCAGCCCGAACATCTCTTACAACAATGCCATGATCTCATGGGTAGTAGGCATGGCTTCGTGTTTCTTATTGAGCACATTATATTGTTGGGATTGGTGTCCTAAATCTCTTTATAATCTCGTAGTTTGTAAACTTTGTATAAACATATCGCTATTAATAAAATAAGTGTTATTTTATGAAAATAAGTGTTATTTTGTAAGCATATACTCAATCCAATAAACTAAGATCCTAGGTTATTTTATGTAATATAAACAAGTATGTAGAGACATACAAGTGGATCTTGTTTAAATAATAACCTAAATGGTATGTAGTAGATGGATAAGGCCAGGTACCTTATCCTGGTGACACTATGGACGCGACCTGCTTTGTAGGTGTTACAAGTGCTGTAAAGTGCTACAAATGATCTGATCCTGATCATTCATGTAGAGACATGTGAGCGGGGGTATCCTATACAAAGAGTTTGTATAAGACTGGACCACAAAATAATTAGGCTTATTATATAACGTCGTTAATAATGTAGAGACTTATATTTCACTAGGATGACCATAGGTGACATGACCTGAATCCTGAGTGAGTTGTGACCTCCTGCTCATGAAGGCAGTCCTTTGATTTGTATGGGTGAGAGTGGCCAGATTGCCAACTCAATATACCTACCATTTTGGGGATTCGTCTAACTGGGGAGCTAGGAACACAGCTACACAAGACGAAATTCTCTACTTCCCCGATGTCGAGGCAAGTAGATAAATTGCTCTTAAAGGCTAATTCTAGGGCTTGAACATAATGGTCACACCCTCTCCTGGCCTGTGAGAGACTTAGTCATAGTTGGACTATGACTTATTGTTCATTATAGGAATCATTGATACTTAAGGAGTTAGATGTAACTACAGGGGCAAAATGGTAATTTTGGCCCAACTATACTTACGAGCAATTTGTGAAGGGTCATCGTGCTGTTGATTAGTTATATCCAATGGACTCAAAATTATATCTGTAGTGTGAAGAGTACAGCTGTCGGTCTTTAGTAGAATGACTGACAATTAATGAAAGTTAGATAATTTAATTAAAGGGTTTAATTAATTATCCAAGTACCATTAGAGCTTCAATCTATAGGTTCATAAGGTCCCCTCTGTAGCTTGGATTTAATTGAAAATCAATTTTGGATTAATTTAAAGTGTTCAAATTAATTGAGGGAGCTAATTATATGTGATAGAATTAATTAAATTAATTATATATGTGATATAATTAATATAATTTATTTGATACATTATAATATAAGGTAATATGTGAGGAATTTGAATATGATTCAATATTAATTATATGAATTAGATTCATGTAATTAAATTTAAATGTGGTTTAAATTAAATATCATAAATAAGTTTAGAGGAATTAAATATTTGGATATGATCCAAATATTAATTATATGAATGAGATTAATTGAATTTAGTATAAATATGATTTATATTAAATGTCATGCATGGTTGAGAGAAAATAAAACTATAAGTTATGTTGTATTTGATAAAGTATAAAACTATAGGCTATGTGTTATATTTGATATAACATATAGTGTATATTTATATAATAAAGTATTTATTATAAATATATATTTATTATTAATTCAATTAAATTAATATTAATTAATTAAAGTAACTCCCTCCCCCTAATTCTCTCAGCCAAATACGTGCAGGGAGGGAGGAGGAGAATGGGTGGTCATTCTTCATCTTCCTCCTTGAATTCCTGAGAGAAACGGTTCTCTCTGAAAAACTCACCAAGAAGAAAATTCTCCTCCCTCTCCATCTCATTCTTCCCTCTTCCAAAGCCTCTAAGGTAGAGCCTATACCTCCTGCCTTATTCTCAAACCCTAAGGAGAATACTAGAGGCTCCATTTTGGTGGTGTTCCATTTGGGTTTTCGAATCGTGATCTGTTCGAGGAAGTTCTTGAAGGCTTGATCTTCAAAGGTAATTCTATTTCTTTTCCTTAATAGAAATCATGATGTTAGTTTTAAATTAATGCATAATCTTCTATTTTAATTCTATAATTTTGGGGAATTCCATGAAAAACAAAAATTGAGAGCGATCCCCGCATTTCGCTGTGAAAATCTTCGATGGTTTTCCATTTAATTGGTATCAGAGCGTGGTTTGGATCCTAATTTTTTGTCCAATTTTTGGAATTTTTAATAACAGAATTGGTGGGTTTTTCATTTTGCTTTCATAATGTATGAATGTGAATGAATGTGGTTTGCAGTATGGATATTTTGGGTTTATTATTTTTTTTTTTTTTTGAAATTTACAGCTTTCCTTTTCAATTTGATTGTGTAAGGGTCCATTGTTTTTGGGCATAAATATTATAGAGTCTGTAATTTTCATGTCTTAAGTTGTTCCTGCTCTTCCCAACTATTTTCTATTGATTTAGGGCTCAAATCAGACGTCGTTTCGAAGAAGATTGAAGCTGTACAGTAGGCGACTGTACAGTAGCGTCGCGACGTTGTGCCCCAGTGTCGTGACGTTACGAGCAGTGAAACAGAGATTTTTCTCCGTAGCGTCGCAACGCTCTGGCGCGGAGAAAAATCTCCAATTCGTGCATGCCTTAGTTCAGTTTGGACCTGGTTCGAGTTCGGTTCGCTTGGTTCGAGCGGTTCGAGGGTGGTTTCGTCTGGAGGGTCTGATTCGAGCTGTTTCAAGACCCGGTTCACTTGTATTGAACCAGTTGAACTATTTATTAATATAATAGGTAGTTTTCTAATTAATTAAATTAATATAAACGTTATATTAATTTAATTAATGTTATTTAGGAGTCTAATCCCGGTCCATACTTGTTTTATTAAATTTTGCATATGATCTATAATTTATTTGTTTAATATATGTCATATAGTAAAATCCCACCATAGGTTAATAATTCATGCATCATTTGTATTATAAATGTTATAATGTATAATATGCATTAATTAATTTTATAGCATGCTTATGCATCATATAATATAAGTGTTATATTATATGCTTGCATGCGTAAATAACATAGCCATGCATCATTTATTATAATAATTATAATATATGTTTAAATGTATGCATGTGATGTATGTTATTTATTTCATTACATTGTTATATATAGAAGTATTATGTATATGTAGTAATGAAATAGGAATTGCATGATGTATGACATTACTTTAGATAATTTTATAATTGTTATATTTTATAAAGTATATCGATCAATGCAATATAGGTTTTAATTTGTTTCATTTACTTTATAAGAATTATAAATAAGTGAAATTAGAAACTAAAATTGATAATTCAGAGTAGCATGCAAACTTAGGTAAAATCATTTTTTTAAATAGTTTTAAAATATAGTTCACATAGACCTAAGTTCACAAATGAGATTAGAAATTAAGTTTAATCCTTTAATCGGTTTAATAAGATTAAGTTGATTCTTAACAAAAGATTAAAATTGTATAAAATATATCCATAAGGGACCTTTTATCTAAGGCGGGTTTTGTCTAGGCTGGGGTACTTAAGATGACGGAAACGTCGCACCCCTAACTGGGAACTTACCTGGAAAGGTGAATTAGATAAATTTGCTACAAGCATGCAATTGTTGATTAAGATCTGTTAAAATGTTTAAGAATATAATCAAAATTGTTTAACTTTCCAAAATCAGTGTTACTTTTGGGCAAACTTAAACAGCTACTTAGTAAAAATAATTAGCCGTATTTTTCCTAAGTTAATTAAACCCTAGGTTGTTAAAATACTTAGTGGGAGGAAAAGATGTATGTGATATGTCAAATTTTCCTCTAACGTTTCTCTTTTATTGTTCACACCATGATACTCATGCTTGGCCTTGAGGCGCCCTGAGAGCGTCCGGTTCGGATGGTGTTTGCATGGATCAATATCAAGGTGAATGGAGATAGTATTTATAGTAAGTGGGAGAGGGATGTGTGTCAACATGTCCTATAGTCTCTTTCATTGGTTTGCACTATGAGATCTTCTTGCATGACCTCGAGGCACACTGGGAGCGTCCCCCTATGGATTTTGTGCATTAGGTCAATATTAAGGCGAGCTTCAGAAATGGATAGGATCGCTTTAGTTTTTGCCCCAATCAATTTTCTTCCTTCAGTTGGCTTATTGAGGTGGAACTCTAGGTTCTAAAATGAAGGGTCACACTTATGAGAAATTGTTAAGCAAGTTAATGATTTCTTGACTAAACAAATGATGACTGATTGTTATAGGAATAAGAGTTATTTTGGTGTAATAATCAATTGAGAGTATCTTGGTTTAGTGAAGGGAGAAACTAGCTACCCTTTGATGGCTTTTGTCCTAAATCACTGAAGCATCATTGTAAATTTAGATGTTAGATGGGGTTCATTTAGATTTTACTAAAATTGATTGGATGTTTTAAGAGTTATGCTAAAATCTAATGTAGATCAATTTGTTTATTTTTCAGCAAATATGTCAAATAGTATTATTCCGTTAGTTGCCTTTCATAGTTTGGCCGATTTTAATTACACGAATTTGGAAAGAATCCATTAAAAAAATTTTCGTGGTAAACAACCTCGAAATTTTAACGACTGGGGATTTTTCTCAAGTCCCAACCCTTGATGCACCACTAAATGTTTGTAATGCATATGAGGTGTAGATGAAGGTTAATCCAAAGGTCCGAGTTCACATTTTGGCAAGCATACCTGTTGCGTTGGCCAAAAGGTTTGAGAGCACATGAGATCATGCAATCAATACGAGAATTATTTGAACGAAAGTTCTCACGATTCAAGCAAAATAGGATTCATGCAAATGAAACCAGTAATGTCAGCTCCCAAGATAATCTCATATTTTGAATGTCAAAGGACTAACAGAGAGAACAATTATTGCTAACTCTGGTGTAGTTCATCGACGAGGATTGTCCTCTGAGATGAAACTTGGAGTTTATGACTTGGGTTGTGGAGCTGATCCCACTACTCTCCAAAAAAGGAAGAACTCCGAAAAAAATAGATCTGATTTATTTGTCTTAGAGACGTGTTTGGTAGAGAATGATGATTCTGCCTGGATAGTTGATTCAGGAGCTACTAACCATGTATGTTCTTCCCATCAAAGATTTAATTCCTGGAAATAATTGGAAGCTAGAGAGATGACTCTTAGAGTCGTTACTAGTGAGGCCTTTTCACTTGTTTCCGTAGGCAACCTTAAGTTATTTTTAGACAAGAAATAATATATGTTATTGGATGACGTATATGTAGTTCCTCATATCAAGAGGAACCTAATTTCTGTTTCTTGTCTAATTGAACAAAAGTATTCCATATCCTTATCTGAGAATAAAGTGTTTATTTTTATGAATGGAATGGAGTTAGGTTTTGGTTCAATAGAAAATAACTTATATATACTAAGGCCGTTAGTTATAAAAGATGTGCTCAATACTAAAATGTTCAAAACAGCAACAACTGTAAAAAGACCTAGAGTTTCTCATAAAGAAAATGTCCATCTTTGGCATTTAAGTTTAGGTCATATCAATCTCAATAGGATTGAGAGGTTGGTGAAAAGTGGACTTCTAAATGGTTTAGAAGAAAAATATTTGGTTGTATGTGAGTCAGGCAAGATGACCAAACGACCTTTTACTGGAAAAGGCTATAGAGCTAAAGAAACTTTGGAGCTTATACATTCAGACCTCTGTGGTCCAATGAATGTAAGAGCACAAGAAGAGTATGAATATTTCATCTTTTTCATAGATGATTATTCTAGATATGGGTACATATACCTAATGCAATATAAGTCTTAAGCTCTTGAAAAGTTCAAGAAGTACAATCTGAAGTTGAAAACTTGTTAGGTAAAATGTTAAAAACACTACGATCTGATCATGGTGGTGAGTATATGGACTTAAGATTCCAAAACTATATGATAGAACATGGAATTACGTCCAACCTCTCAGCCCCTGGTACACCTTAGCATAATGGTATATCAGAAAGGAGAAACAAAATCTTGTTGGACATGGTTCGGTCTATGATGAGCTATGCTCATCTTTCTGACTCGTTTTAGGGATATGCACTAGAGACTGCAATTTATATTTTGAACAATATTCCCTCAAATATTGTTTCTTAAACACCTTTTGAGTTATGGAGAGGCCGTAAAGGCAGTTTATGCCACTTCAAAATTTGGGGATGTCCAGCCCATGTGCTAATGACAAATCCCAAAAAGTTGAAATCTCATTCAAAAGTAAGCAATGGAAGATGTTGACAAGGATGAATGGATTAAAGCCATGGATCAAGAAATGGAATTGATGTACTTCAATTCTATCTGGGAGCTTGTAGAAAAACCTCATGGGGTAAAACCTATAGGTTGTAAATTGATCTAAAAGAGAAAAAGAAGGGTAAATGGAAAGGTACATATCTTTAAAGCTAGACTTGTGGCAAAGAGTTATACCCAGGTTAAGGGAGTGGACTATGAAGAAACTTTCTCACCTGTTGTCATGTTAAAGTCTATTAGGATTCTCTTGTCCATAGCCACATATTATGATTATGAGATATGGTAAATGGATGTCAAGATTGCCTTTTTGAATGGTAATCTTGAAGAGACCATCTACATGAGTCAACCATAAGGATTCATAGAACAAGATGTATATTTTCTATGTTAATGTCCCCAAAATTGTGTTAATTATTTGCTTTAATTGCTAATTTTGTAGGTAAAATGGTCCCCGAGGGATTTAAGAGCCATTACAACAAAATTAGGCCAAAAGGGTAAAAAATGACCAAGAATCAACAAATTGAAGAGAATCGAGTAATTACCAAAATGCCATCGAGTATTCTATATTTCATATCATCAAGTAGTCAACCATCGAATAAGGGCTGTGATAGCTTGTAGAAATACAAGCTATTGTAGCCTTTTACTTAGAATTATGAGGGTTGATGAGCAGAGCATGCGTTGATATTCCTAAGAATTCATGTGAAAGAATGAACTTGTGTTGATCTGTACTAAAAATCCCCACTAACCCTATATGCGTTGTTTTGCGTAAAAATGTCTATTTTGTAGTTATCGCAGGAGTCGATCGCATGCGTTGATCCCAAACCATCGTAAAGTTGATCGTATATGATGATCTCAATGAAGAAAATTTGATCGATGCGGTGCCGCAACTACAAAACGATAGTCGTGATAGAAGGATGATCGCAACGAGTGGGTAGAATGCGTTGATTCTTCAGAAGAAATGATCATGAATGCATACCTCGGGAGTATCAAAGAGATAAGATCATGATGAAATTCTCACCTACCGCGACAATAATGCCAGTGATTCATAGCGGGATTATCAAAGCTATAAGCGTTTGAGCTCTATAAATAGAGCCCTGAAGCCCAAGATCAAGGCATCCGAGACTTCTACCTTGGGGCAGATTCCTATGATCATAAACGAGAGCATGAGTAAGAAGTTTTGTTAGAGTTCTTCACTTCCACAACTTCCTTCGATTGACGACTGGAGCTTCACTGGAGATAGATCTCGAGAGGGACTACTCCACCGCCCATCCATTGCACCACCGACAACCTTGACACACATCTGATGGAAGCAAGAGAATGCCTACATCTAGCCATCCATCTCTCTTCTCACCTCTGTATTGTATTACATTTTGGCTTAAGACATCAATACATTTTGTAATCATTGCATCTTTTTAGTTCCTTCAATATCATTTACATCATATTCTTCTACTCCATCTTTTACTCTCACCGCCATGAGTTAAGTACAGACTGCAAGAATTATCGTATACTCAATCATGCGGCATAGAGATATGACACATGTAGCAAACCACCGAGAGGTGTGCGTTGCGTGAGTATAGTGAGTCAATCCTGTTTGCTTAGTGTGAGGCTATCACAATGCTTATCTATGAGCGGAGTAGCTATAATCAACTGCCCGAGAGGGTAAGTAGTAGAACTCACTAAGCAAAGTAAGTAGTGTCCCTATAGATAGGAATAGCCTTATGTTCAATGCAACCATGCATTATAGAGATATAAAGCATGTGACTGACCACCGAGAGGTGTGTAATGCACAAGTTGGTGAGCTGGGATTACCTTTGCGACCAAACTTAAGAACTTGGTGAAATCTCCTCCTCAACCCTACTTCTCCATGCATCTTATTACGCGTTAACAGTTGCAGCATCTTTACCGATACTCATAGTCAAATTTTAATTGTTTAGTCTGTTTAACTAGAACTAGGAGTAGTGCATATTTAATCAGCTTCTTTCATTTTATTTTTATTCTCCGCCTCACCAACCTTCTTCTCCTTGCTTTTCAGCAAAGATTGGAAAGTCTGCAACTCATTGAGTAGAATTGTAAGGTTGTAATCAACCCTGTTCAGAACAACATTGCTTACAAAATGAAGGAAGCTTTCTGGTAACAACTCCAAAATAATGCTAACTTGGCTGGCCTCATCGATGTTCGACTCATTCATCTTCGCCACGTTAAAGTGGATGTTGAGAACATGTTCCCTCCTTCATCCGTGAGTTGAAGATGTACTTTATAGCGTTGTGCCTGAGCTGCGCGGATGGTTGTCCAAACATTCCCCTCAGGGACTCCATGATCTCGCGTGCAGTGATCATGGGTTCATGCTTCTTGGCCAAAACATCGTTAAGGCTGGCAAAGATATACGCTCAGGCATTTTCATTCGCCCATGTCCAGCGCTCATATGCGTCTCAAACGTTTGAGCAACGTTGAGAGGTGGAATAGGAGAACATTCCTTCATAAGGACGAATCTTAAGTCATCAATGATTAAAATTGTATTAATTGTGTTTTTCCAACTAGCGTAATTCTCGCCAGTCAATTTATCAGCAGAAAGTAGTGAAAGAGTACCGGTAGCCATAATTTAAAATTGCTGAAAAATGAACAAACTTAATAAGTCTACTTGCATTAAACCACTTTTAATACCAATGAAGTTTTAGCAAAATAATTCTGGTGTACCCTAAGTGACATCTATTTGCAATGAGGCTCTAGTGAGACAGGACAAAAGTCACCATAAGGTGACCAAGTGCCCTTCATTGGAATGAGACAATCTCAACCATTAGACAGAAACAACTCCTTGTAACTGAATCTATCAGTCAACATTGTTCGGTCCAAATTTGTTAACATCCTTAACAATTATGTGTAACTGAATCTACCAGCTTTCCTTCAAAATGATTTTTACGAACTTTCCTAAGTTCATCGCATAAGTTATTTCGTCTTTCAACAATGGGGACATTGCTATGTGTAAATTTGAGGATGTTAGTATTGTTAGTCTTGTTACTTTTAGAATTTCAATTAAAAAAAATTAAATAACGTTGAGATCGGATTTTGCTTGTAGTTAGATGTCTGCATGACACCTGTGGGGGCAAGTCAAAACGAAGGTGGGAACCGTAATCAGTGCATAAACCAATTGATCACAACTCTGCTGCCAAATAAAGAAATGGGCATGAGTTTTGACTGAGAAAGAGTGCCTTGCTCGTAGTTGGATGTTCGCATGACACCCGTGGGGGTAAGCCAAAACGAAGGCTGAGCACTTAGATAAGTGCACGATCACAAAAAGAATATCTGAATATCTGAATCGCACAAGGGGTAAAAATCACTTGGAACACCCTGGTTGGAGAAAGTTTGAAATAAATCATGCGATGTCCTGGAAACGAGTAATTTTTTTTTTAAGGTTAAACTTGCGGTCCCTAAAGATTAGAAATATTTTAGGAAGAGATCAGGATAGAAATTAAGAGGCATTGGTTCATGAAACTTGAATAAGGCACCTTGAGAGGTCTAGGTAGGGTAAAGGCGGTTGACTTTTTAAAGAAAATCTTTAGTTTATGCTTGAGGACAAGCATTGTTTTAAATTTAAAGGTGTGATAACTGGTAGAAATACAAGTTATTACAGCTCAAATAAGGAAAACAATGAGAGAATACGATGGTAAAATAAGCAATATCATGTCCGAAAGCGCTAAACTAAAAGGAACTACGATCGCGAGCGCTGATCACATAAAAGCAGTTAATTTACCTATTTTGTGCAAGTACAATGCAATGGCACATATGAAATTGCGATCCAAACACACAATGCATCAGTGCGCTTGAAGATTGCGATTGCAAGTCATGCGATCATGAGAAGTTTCTAAAAAAGGTGGCCGCATAAAGACCTCGCATCAAGGCGACAACATAATAAATCATGATGGGATAGAAAGCTGATAATGGTCGAATCCGAATTTAGTTGACAAGCCGATAAAATCTAGACTATAGAAAGTATACTAAACTTTCGGTGACTATTAAACAGCGTAGCAGAATAGGGGAATTAATGCGCCCATCATTGCAATCATTAGCAAGAAAGGCTATCTCACCTTGAAATCTATAAATACCGAAGGCCACCAGAGAAGAAGAAGTTAGTCATAGTTAGAAAGTTAGTTAGTTAGTCTGTTCACACACATACTCATACATATACTTAAAGGATGGAGAAGAGCAAGGAGACAAGGAAGCCGAGAGATCATTCTCGAACAGATCGAGAGACTGCTGGAAAGTAATACAAAGGAGAGAGGGCCAACACTTGCAAGAGCAAGAATACACATCTAGAACAAAGTTGAAGTGAAAAAGAGCGGTGTACAAGGCCATAAGAAGCAAGACATTGCTTACCGGGCTTCTTATCTCTCAAATCCATTTGTTATTTTATTTCAATATTTTACTTATAGAAAATGGAAATCTCATTTCAATCTATGTTCAATCTTTCCATACCTCACATGAGTAGCTAAATTTCTGAATGGGTTGAGAAGTACTTAGCTAGCATGACTTAAAATTTACATTTTATGCGATCATCTTGTCTTATGTATGCATCATTCATTATTTGGACATACTTAAGAGAGTAGTCTAAAGATAGAATCTAGGCTTAAGAGAATCAGATTAGAATCGCATAAGCAAGAAATAAAAACTTAGACATAAGTTCTATTGCTATTTACACATCGCATGCGCCCTAGAAATAGGAATGATTTTATGTGGTCACCTTGTTTTATGTATGCATCATCATCGCATAGGCAAGAGTAGAGGCTTAGAAATAAGTCCTATCGACTGTTTCGGATACACATCGTATGTGTCGTAGAAATAGGAATTATGGTATTTTGCATTGAGAAATGAAGTGTCGTTATTTGTGTATAGCATGATCACATAACTTGTGCACAATCTTAGGAAATGTTAGTTAAACCACTTCTCAACCCTTCATCGCACACTCATTGTAACTCTACGCTTTTATCAACTCTGCATTCAACTCCATTGCATAGGAAAAATCGTACTCAAACACTACCCACTTCATTTATTTACCACCGCAATAAAATCGAATAGTCTGTCACATATTTACTTAGTAGTCCCTGTGTTTAACCTTGGACTTACTGTTGCGTTATTTTATGGGATGAAATAATGGAGTAGAATGTGATGGTGGAATATACGTTGTGCATGCAAGTTTTCTTAGTAAGACTTAAGTATAAATCCTACTGAGTTTCCTAGTAAGCCCAGGGTCGAACACAGGGACTAAGGAAAACGTATGTGATGGTAATTTTAGATCACTTTGCGGTAACAAATAAATCAAGATGTTGGTTGGTTTGTTGTTTTAAGGTATAAAAAGTATGCAGCGGATTTGAGAAAAGAGTAATTATGCGACAGATACACTGAGTATGCGAAGGAACGGGTTGAGAAGGTCTTTAGCTAGCGTTTCCTGAGAATGCGTTCAAGCTATGCGATCATGCTACACTCATGTGACAACAGTTCATTTTCCAATACAAATGCGGTAGCTCCTAATTTTAGGATGCATGCGATGAATGCAATAATGTCTTTAGAGCTTATTCCTAAGCCTCTATTTCTTGCCTATGTGATGATGAAAGATGCACACAAGGCGACCGCATATAATCATATCCTATCTCTAGGGTGCATGCGACGCGTTAATAGCAAACTGAACTTATTCCTAAGCTTCTATCTCTTGATTATGCGGTTCTAATCTGACTCTCTCGAGCCTAGATTCTAATATGAATTTTTCAAGCCTAGATTCCATCCTTAGACTACCCTCCCGAGTATCTCTAATGGACGAATGACGCATATATAGTATAAGATAATTGCATAGAATGAAGATCTCAGGTTATGCTAGCTAAGTGCTTCTCAACCCATTTGACAGATTTAGCTACTCATGTGTAATGTACAGAGAGTGGACAGATATAAAGATGCAATTTTCATTTTTATAAATAGGCTCAGAGTACAAAATGACAATGGAAAATAAAGGTAGAGAGCCTGGTAGCAATATCTTGCTTCCCAAGGCTTTTACATTGTGTTATCTCTATTCTGCCCAAAAGATGTTCTTGCATCTGCAAGAGTTGGCCCTTTCTCTGATTGCGACACTCCCGGCACTCTTCCGAGTTCACCAGGATGATCTCTCGGGGTAATCTCCCTTTACTCGCATCCGCCTTCTAAGTAAAAGAAGAACTATGAACAAGGCTAACTTCTATCTATATGGTGAACTCTGTCACTGGGCTCCCCCTTCAATGAAGATGGCCTTCGGTATTTATAGAGCTTTGGGGTGAAGAGCTTTTTTTCTCATATGATTGCACTAATGGGATGGCATTAATTCTCTGTTTGATGCGCCGACTATTTTTCATCAAAAAGTTGAGTGTACTTGCTACAGTGGGTTATTAACGACTTGTCAACTTAATTCGGAATCGACCGTCATCAGCTTTTTGTCCCATCGTGATTCATTAAGCTTTCACTTAGATGCGTCGGCTCTATGCGGCCACCTTCTTGAGCATATTTTCACAAGCGCAAATGATCGCATAGCCTTTTGGTCGCAATATCTTAATGCACTCGGACGTTAATTTCTTTGGATCGCATTTCCACCTTGCGTCAATGCATTTTTCTGCACAAAATACATAAGTTAGTTGTTTTAATGTGATGGACGCATACGATCACAATGTTGTGAACTTAATGCTTTTGGACACAATAATGTATATTTTTACCATCTCAATCCTACATTGTTTTATAAATTTGTGGTGTAATAACGTGCATTTCTGCCCGTTATCACTTACCAAAAAACCTAAGAAGGCTTATACTTGGGCCTTGTTAGGAAAACTTGCATGATCACTGCATAACACACATCATCACAAACTCGCACCATAACAAATCACAATTTCATGCATCATATACCCCAATTACCTCCCACCGAATATTCTACCTAGAGTTCATTAACTTAGAAAATCCGGCTACTGATTTTAACTAAGTGCTTTGTTTAATTTGCTAAAAAAAAAACACTTGTTTTGATGATTAAACAAATTTGATTCGAGTCTTATTAAACACTTTAACAGACTTTCATCAAATTTGCATGCATGTAACAAATTTATCTAATTCACCTTTCTAGGTAGGTTCCCAGGTAGGGGTGCGATGTTTTCGTCGACTTAAGTACCCCAGCCTAGCCAGAACCAACTGATGCATGGAAAATGGAGAGTAAATATGCGTTCATCTTATGATATGCATTCGTTGTCCATGCGTCGATGGTCATGTGTTGGACTAAGAAATATGTAATATGCATTTAAGAATATATGAGATGACCATGCGTTCCCATCACAATTTTTCTTGCTCTCTCGACAAGTATAACGAGATCGCAAGTTTCTCGAGGTGATCCGAGGTTGAACTCAGGGACTTGTAACTAAATGTTGCGAAGTGATGTGTTTGCGACAAAGAATAAAAGAATAATGAAGTTAAAGAACTATGCGCTTTTCCTACTCCTAACTAAATAGATTAAGCAATGGAAGTATGACTATGAGAGTTGGTAGAGATGGGGCAACTATTAACGCGTAAAAAGATGCATGGAAAAATAGATAAAATAGTAGAGGGGATAACTTCACCGCATCATTAAGCTTGATCGCAAGGGTAACCCCAGCCAACATAAGTTATGCGATCATGCTATACACAAATATACGATTCCTATTTCTAGGACGCATGCGATGCATATGCAAAAATGTCGATAGGACTTATGTCTAAGTATCTATTCTTTCTTATGCGATCTAACACACATAAGACAAGGTGGCCGCATACCACCATGTCCTATTTTTAGGGCGCAAGCGCTGTGTAAATAATAAATAGAACTTATTCCTAAGCCTCTACTCTTGCTTATGCGATCCAATCTGACTCTCTCAAGCCTAGATTTGGTCTTTAGACTACTCTCCCAAGTATGTCCAAATGATGAATGATGTACTCATAAGACAAGATGATCACACAAAGCATGGTTGAACATAAGATTATTCTTATATCTAGAAACACTGCTTACTTTGCTTAGTGAGTTCCCCTACTTACCCTTTTGGGTAGTTAGTCGCCGCTGATCAGCTCATAGACTAGCATTGCGACCACTCATAGACAAGCGTTGCTACAGCCTCACACTAAGCAAAGAGGATTTACTCACTATATTCACGCAACGCACACCTCTCGGTGGTTTGTTACATGCTTCATATGTTTATGCCGCATGATTGAGTATGCGATACTCTTGCAATCTTACTTAGTTTGTTGCAAGGAAAGTAAAGGGTGATAAAGAATAAGTAAATGAAGGTGAAGTCGAAGGAAATAATGAGATGCATTGATTACACAATGTATTAATGTCTTAAGCTAAAATGTAATACAATAAGAGATAGAAGAGAGATGAAGGGCTAGAAGTTAGCAATCTCTTGCCTCAATCAGATATGTGTCAAGACTGCCAGTGGTGTCATAGAAGGGCGGTGGAGTAGTCTCTCTTGAGATCTATCTTTGGCAAAGCTCTGGTCGTCACTCGGAATGGGTGAAGGAATGAAGAACTCTCAAAGAATTTCTTCTCACGCTCTCATCTGTGATCACAAGGATCAGCCTTAAGGCAGAAGCTCGAATGCCTTGAGTTTAGGCTCTAAAGCTCTATTTTTAGAGCTCAATCACCAATAGCATTAATGGTCCCACTCTGAGTCTCTATCACTAATAGCGCGATGGACTTGCTCTAAATCTCTACTACTAGCGGCGTGGTAGGTGAAATGTCAACATCATCTTTTTTATACTCCCAATGTATGCATTCATGTTTGGTTTCCGAAGTACCATCGCATTCCACCACCCTTGCGTTCATCCTTCTATCATGGTTATTATCCTGTAGCCGCAACCTCTATGTTATAGACACATGCGGTTAATAGCCGCAACATCCATGCGATGAATGTATGCGATCACCCTTGCGATGGTCTGGGATTCACCGCATGCGATCGGTTCCTGCGATAGCTATAAACATAAACGTTTTGTCGCAGAATAACGCATAATATTGGGTTAGCCGAGATTTTCAATGCTGATCGATGCAAGCTCACTTTTCACATGAATTCTAAGTATAATCACCGCATATTATACTTGTTAGCCCTCATAATTCTAAATAAAATGCTACAATAACTTGCATTTCTACCAGTTATCACTAGCTTTAGCCAAAAGGTCCCTTATAGATACATTCATTACATATTTAATCTTTTATTAGTCAATTTAATCCTATTAAACCGAATTAAAAGATTAAAGTTAGGTTTTTAATCTTATTAGAAACGTGATCTTAGGTTTATCTCAATCAAATTTTAAAACTCTTTTAAAACATGATTAAAGCCTAAGGTATGCATACAACTCTTTATTATTGATTTTAATTCTAATTTCTTTAATTATAACTTTTATAAAGAATGAAACAATTAAAAACATTCACATTGCTAGCTAGACATACATAAGATATTTATAACTTTTATAAATAAACCTAAGTGTTATGCTTCATGCAATGTTCATTCATTACTAATATATATATAACTTTTATATAACTCAAGTAATGAACTAAACATATATTCCATGCTAACATACAACCTTATATTATAACATTTCTAATATAGATGATGCATGGATATGCTTTAATGCATGCATATATTATAATTTTTATATTATATGATGCATGAACATGCTTTAAGTAATTTAATCATGCAAACTAATATATTATAACACTTATATTATATGATGGGTTTTAAAACTATATGATATACATTATGACATATAATATAAACATACATCATATGCACATTTAATAATAGTTGATGAACTGCAATAATTTGTCTCAAAATTGGAAAAGAAATGCTAAAGTATTACAAAAGTTTGAGTCAACCGGTTCAAACAAGTGAATCGACTCTTGAACTGCCCGCCTTGAAGCCTTTTCACTTGATCGTGTAGCAAATCGTTTGATCATCGAGTAACACACGTCAAGTTTAAACGATCATGTAGCAATGATCGCGTGGCTTAGGACTACATGATGAACATGAAAGTCTACGTAATCGTGCAACGTGCTTTGAGTAACACATGCCATGCAATCGTGTAGCTAACGACCATGCGATGAGCATGATAGTCTACACGATCGAGTAGCAAGTGTCGAGTATTGTATACCATGCGATCGTGTAGACTAACTACGTGATGGGCATGATAGCCTACACGATTGTTTAGCGCGCATGCCTTGCGTCGAGCATCAAATACCACGCGATTGTTTACCCTTGATCATCTACGCGATCATGCAGCCAACACAACACGATCAAGTAAACTCTTTACACGATCGTGTAGCATTAGTTATGCGATCGTTTAGAAAATACTACACAATCGAGTAGAACAATTCTACACGAACGCATAGCCAAATCTAAACGATCGTCTAGCTTGAGCTACACGATGCGACCACCATTTCGTCTTCTCCATCGAAGCAAACTGCAACTTTTTGCATCTAAAGCTTCCTCACAAACGACTCAAATACTTAAATGAATACAGACTCAATTGCAAGTGTTTATGTCAAAAAACGCAAGGGCCCTTAAAAATTAACTTTTGTAAAAGTAAAACAAAAGCATAAACAGAGACAACTATCTCGAAACATCCATTTACAATGTCCATAAACATTTAACATTTAAACGCATTGCAGAAACTTAAAACCCACAAAACTGTAAATGAAATTCAATACAGCAAATGGAATTTGGAAATCATAATGCAACCTGACTCTGATAGAAATTGAAGAAACTCCGTTTACAGAGAATCTTTGAGCAAAAGCGGATCGTCCAAATCCCATTATGATTAAGCGCATACATTTACAGTCATACAAGAACAGAATATGCATAAAACTTATATTACAACATGCTTTGAAATTAAAAACAAAGGATCAAGAGAGTATACCTTTTAAGAATCGTTCTTCAAGATAATCACTCCAACGAACTCGTTCACGAATGCGTCGAACAACTCGAACACTCCTCGAACAAGCAGCAAGCAGAAACTCGATCTTCAAACCAGTAAGACACCACCACTTGATGACCTTGGTATTCTCAGTGTGAGAATCCAAGAGTGGTGGACTCTGGCTAATTTTGGTTAGAGAGAAATTTGGCGTGGAGGAGGAAGACGATCAAGAAGGGAATAACACTATTATGTAGATGACCAAGTCTATCGCATAGACAGGTCTCTCGATCATGTAGACAATAAGGCTATCGTATAATCTCTCAAGAAACCGTGTAGATACTCGATTGTTAATTGTTTCTGTACTTGGAGATTTCAAATCAAATTTCATTTTATCCCAAATTGTCACATAACCGAATAACTCCCCATTAAGGGTGGTTATGGAGAAAAAAAAAATTTAATTATCAAATAATTAATAATTATAAATAAATGTAATAACTAACTTATCATATTATATTTATAACCTATAGTTTTAATATTGCATCATATACAATATATAACCCATAGTTTTTTTCTCTATTTTATGGCATTTAATATAAATCATATTTATATTAAATTTAATAATTATGAATCTTATTCATAGAAAACATATTTGAATCATATTCAAATATTAGTTCCTCCAATTAAACAATAATGTCTCAAATACATTATATCAATTCTATCATATTTAATTGAATTAACTTAACTATATCATACATAATTAAATTTCCTCTTATTAATTTGATCATTTCAATTAACCCAAAAACTGATTCTCAACATAAATTCATTGAGCTACCAAGGGGACCTCAAGGACCTATAGCTTGAAGCTCCAACGGTACATGAATAACTGATTAAACTCTTTAATCACATTATCCACCATCCGTTAACTTCCGGACACTCCACTAAAGACCGACAGTTGCACTCTTCGCACTATAGATATATTTCTATATCCATCGGATATAATCAATTAATAGTACGATGACCCTTCACAAATCGCTCGTAAGTATAGCTGAGCCAAATTATCATTTTTCCCCTGTAGTTACATCTAACTCCTTAAGTACCACCGATCCCTCTAATGAACAATAGATCATAGTTCCACTATGACTAAACTTCTCTCGAGCCAAGAGAGGGTGTGGCAATACATTGTTCAAGACTCAGAATCAGCCCTTAAGAGAGCAATTTATCTACTTACCCTTACTTCGGAGAAGGAGTGAATTCCATCTTGTATACCAGAGTTCCTAGCTCCCTAATAAGATGAATCCCCAAAATGGTAGACTTTTTTAGTCAGAGATCTAGCCACTCTCACCCATGCAAATCAAAGGACCACCTACATAGGCAGGAGTTCACAATTCACTCAGGATTAAGGTCATGTTACCTATGGTCATCCTAGTGAAATGAAAGTCTCAATTATGAACGGCGGTATATAATGAGACTAAACATTTTGTGGTCCGGTCTTATACAAACTCCTTTCTATATAATATCCCTGCCCGCATGTCTAATACACGAATGATTAGGATCAGATCATTTGTAGCACTTTACAATATTTGTAACACCTACAAAGTGTGCCATACTCGTAGTGTCACCAGGATAAAGTACCTAGCCTTATCCATATACTACAGACCATTTAGGTTATCACTTAAACATGATCCACTTGTATGTCTCCTTATACATGTTTAAGTTACAATGACAACCATGGATCTTAGTTTAATGATTTGTGGTTAATGCAACTAAAATATCATATATTTCATAGACATAAGTGAATAAAATATCATATATTATAAATCAAAGAATGTTTGTTCATACAAGGTTTACAAACTATAGAACCTTATGAGATTTAGTGCATCAACCCCAACAGTTAACTCGATTCTACGCAAGTTTGTAGAGGGAATTTCCTTCAGATGAGTTCTGAAATTCTAGTTATTTATGTTAGAAGTTGAATCTGGAAAGCCTAATGCGATAGGAATAATACGAGCTTAATTCTAAAAGTGGGCCTCACGAGGGAGACCATGGCTAGTAACTAAAGTATATTGATATGGTCACAAGATTGACATTAGTAGGAGAAGCTCATCAATCTTAAAAGGATTTCCCAAAGACTATGAGTGACTTTGATGCTTTAAATGTTTTGCAATTTTTTTTACGAAATATTTAGTAATCTATGTTTACTAAAAGCTATTTATGATAACTAGTTTCCAATAGCTTTCCGAAATAACGCATCTCTTAAATGTAATGTTGATGCGTTGATTTAGAATGCTACTAAGTATGTTTAAGTTATGCAATTCAATGATCATAAGTATGCATTAGTATTGAATGCCTTAAGGAAACTAAGTCTTAGTAAAGGAGAGAATATTCCTCAGAAAGTATGAGTAGCTTAGTACTGAAGGACTAAGATGTGAAGGTACTAGAGCTAAGTCTTGGATATGAGTTCTGATGATAGGATCCAGTTTACGTGCACGTAGGACAAGTAAGACTAGGTGACAGGTGATGGACAGAGGTGACACACCTTAACCTAGGAAGGCATGAGAAAGACTAGGTGAGGTGATGGACAGAACCTAGGTTAGCATGCGGTAAGGTGATGGACAAAGGTGACACAGCTTAACCTAGGATAGCATGAGAAAGACTAGATTAAAGTTAGTGGACAAAGGCGACACACCTTAACTTAGAGTAGTATGGAGAGTTGGAAAAAAAGGATCCTTTTCTCAACTAAATAGTAATGTAGTTAAGGTAGAGAGCAGACAAGAGGGTTCACTCTCAGATAAGAGGCTAAGTATAAGTATTAGAAGTTGAGAAAGAGGGCCACTCTCAATTGAGGAATAGTCCAGCTAATTATAGATATGATTTGTTATGTTAATGGAATGATGATTACCTAAGTTTATGTTTCCAATTAAAACTTTCAGTTTTATTATTAGTTTTATGAATGATAGTTATGTTTTAAAAGTTAGTCACTCACTGGGCTTCTAGCTCATGGTTTTCAAAATGTTTTCCCCCTAAGTAGCAGTTATTTCCCAGAAGATGACTCTGCTATTTTTCATCCACTCAAAGACTCAGGTTGAAAGAAGCTTGGTTGATGACTCTGTAATTATTAGTACACATGTGTCTGTCTTATGGGGACTAGTGTTCAATGTTGGCTTATCTAGTGGTAATGTGCATAATTTGTACATATGTGAATAGTCTGTAAACCCTATGAGATGAATGTGATAAGTTCTAGTTGTTCTGTTCAGTATGTATTTGGAAATGTTTGTATGTCAAGGTTTCTATACAGATTATGAATGTAGGTTAGGTAGTAAGTGCAAGCAAAAGGGTTGGTAATTGTTGCTATCATACTCCCTTCCAAGTTAAGAGGGTAATCTAGGGTGGGGTGAGACAAGTTGGTATTAGCGCATAAGATTATGGGAGAAAGCGAAAGTTCATGCATAAGTGTAAGTCCTTAAGACAAGTCCCTAACACGTGTACTTCATAATCAGGTGAAAGATGTCGAGGAAAAGTAGCAGGTAGAGAAAGCAGACAGAGGAAGGGAACACTAACTCTACCATTAGAAGTCTTGGAGTTAGAAAGGACCCAGAGCCACACAGGAAAAATGTCAGAAAACCAGTAGTCCCGAAAACGACTTCATAAGGGGAGTCGAGTACCCTAAAGGTAGAGGTAGATTCGGATCATTTAGAGAATCAAGTATTCAATTGGATCAGCCAGAGGTTGGAAACCGGTATTGAAAGGCTCAAGGCCCTAGGTGCAACAACGTTCGAGGGTACCACAGACCCGACAGATGCTGAGAAATGTTTAAGTGTAATGAAATGTTCTGAAGACCGAAGGGTCAAACTAGCAGTATTTCTATTGCAAAATGGAGCAGAGAAGTGGTGGAAGGTTATAACCGCCAGGAGAAATAGTTCAGAGATTATGTTGTGGCCTGATGTAATGCTAAAAATGGATTCCTTGTTATGCATGCACTGTGATGATAGATAATGTGCTACAAGCTCATGTCCTCGACAACGGCACCATAAACTTGTAATGGTGAAAATTGAGTGTTATGTTGTGTTATCTCTTATGCACACTACGTCTGATTATATGCGTTGTTAATGATATGCTTGTAGTATGCTATGGAGTAATGCGTGTCATAAGTTTCCTTGCGCTGAAACCAGTATAATTCCAATGCAAGTTTCTTAGAATAATCTGAGGTCGAACACAGGGATTGTTTTCGTTAATGCGTTACTTTTGTGATACATGCGACCGGTTTAACAATGAATAAAGAATTGGGTTTATATAGGAATTTAAATTGCGATGAAATAAAATTACGTTAATAAAATAAAGTTATATTGATAAAATAAATTCCTAAACTAATATGATACAAGATACATGATACATGATACTGAGGTCGAGACTGATTGTGAAGTTATACAAACAATCGTGGTATGCGATGGAAAGTCTTTATGGATTAATCAGAAATAGAAAGAGTAATTAATAAAAAGATCGCAAGTGTGTCAATTACGTTAAAGATGCAACTAAGGTTCCGCTTTCCCTTAGCGTATACCTCTCGGTGATCGGCCGCGTTCCCATATCTCTATGGTGAAACAGGGATGAACGTGATGAATGCAAGGTTGCTTCCATCTCTGGAAGTACTTCTCGCTTTAGTTAATGCATTCTTTCAACCTTCTCTCAATAGACGGAATAACATTTTCACTTCTGCTCTCACAGGTGAAGATGTCGTCAAGCATGCTTTAGCTAAACTTAATTATTTCTTTAACACAGATTGATTCACTTGCTTAATTCTAACTAATTACCCAGGGAATTAGGAAAACATCACGGAGAAAATGGATTATGGATGAACAGAAAGAGATAGAGAGATGATAATGGTAATGATCATAACATTTAATACTAAGATTAAGCGTTCGATACATAGTGTGAATAAAAGATAAGAGAAGATGAATACAAATGATGAAATAGAGATTAGAAACGAATAAAAAAAGAGTGTCAACATCTTGACACAGATTCCGAACGGAGGTTTTGCTTGCCGGCATTTGGAAGTAATGAAGAGGAAAGCTTCCCTCTTAGGCTTGCTTTCCCGGTAGAAGTAACCTTCGCACAAAGCTTCAACTACGGGGATTGGAAGGATTCTTTGCTCGGAGCCACCTCTCAGCCTTATCTCATGGTTCTTCCCGGATTTACTTTTGACAGTCGCTTTAGACCAATCTCTCCCTCAAAATCAATATATGTATGTCTCTATGTATTCATGTATGTTTTCTAGTGAATTTGTAGAAGCTATTTATAGGCGAAGCTTGGCTCTTTGACTTCGTGATCCCCACTTTATGGTTATGGTAGTTTCTGAAATGGCGGAGTGAATATTTCTTCTATTACGCAATCAACCCGTCAGAAATGCACAACTGAAAGCTGTACATTTGTCAAAATCCTCCGTAAATGCGTTGCTCTTTACATCTTCGATCGATCGCCGCATGCGGTGTTGTTTTTTTATTACCGCATGCGGTTGAAATTGCGTTGATCGCTAGAGCTCTTGATTGATTGTTGCATGCGCCATCATTGCGTTGATCATGCGACGTAGATGCGTTGTTTATTTTTTCTTTGAGCCATGAACGCATGCAGTGATTGATTTCCTGCAAAATAGAAATTAAAATACTCTATTATACCATCGCAATGTTGTTAGTGGGTGTATTGATGACAATTTTTAGTTCTCGTATTTCTTAGCCAATTTCTATACTATCGACGCAACTTTTCTTTCTTTCTGCTGCAATATCTAAATAAAAAAGTAAAAATAACTTGTATTTCTACAAGTTATCACCTGAGTTTAGAAGAATCTTTGAAGATAAATATTATCCAAGCTCTTTTAGGGAGGATAAGAGGGATGAATTCCTCAAGTTAGTTCAAGGGCCCATGATAGTATTTGAGTATAAACAAAAGTTTACGAGTTGTCACAGTACGCTCTTCCAATCATAGTAAAGGTAAAGGATAGATGTAGAAGGTTTGAGAATGGACTCAGGAAGGAAATCTGTACTCTAGTCACATCGACAGCTAGCTGGGCGGATTTCATCCAACTAGTTGAAACAACTATTAGGGTTGAGAAGAGTTTAGCTGAAGGAGAATAAAAAGGTAAAAGTAATCACGAGACGACAAATACAATGGAATTAGATAAAGAGAAGAAGTTAACACAATCAGATAACATGATTGGAAGTGTTAGTAAACTGATGACCGACACACCTGAGAAACCCTTATGTACAAATTGTGGCTAGTACCATCGGGGAACATGTTATAGTGGTACAGACATATGTTATTTTTTTGGTCAAGTAGGACATATTAATAGGAATTGTCCCCAATAGCTCAGAGAAGCTCAAGTAGAACAAAAATTGATATCTCAGACAATGGAACAAATGATACAAACCAGAACTAAAGGAAAGAATTCTAGAGAAGCCAAATAGAAGGGAATGAAAAAACAACCACAACAGTAAAGTTAGGTAAAACGAACGTTATGACTAAATTACTATACATTAGTATTACTTAACCCCTATGACATGTTTTACTAAATTTCATTAGAATGTTTGAATAGAGTAAAAAACAAGTTAGTATTGAATAGCGCAGTGGAAGTGTAGTGATTGAAAGGTTATAACGAACGAAAGGGGTTTCAGAGCGGTGAGAGAAATCTGTTGACGGTTCAATTGTCTGAGATAAAGGTTATAACGGTTCGTTAACCTTTCGGTGGTCGAAACGCCTAGAATGCACCCAAGGTTCAGAATGATGAGGGAAAGCTGTTGACACAGACGATTTTGAAAATGGAGCTCATTTGGTGACCCAAACAGCCTCCGAAACCGACGAAGCTGCCCCGGGGCCCAATTTGGGTGCGCGAACCTTCCAGCAGGTAAAACACTCAGAATGCACTCAGGAGTTTAGAACGATCAGAGAAAGATGTTAGCGCATACGGTTTCGAAAATGGAGCTTATTTAGTACCCCAAACGGCCCCGACCCGACGGGGCTTCCTTGGGGCCCAATTTTGTGTGCGAACCTTCTAGCAGCCGAAACGCCTGGAACACACCCAGGGGTCTAGAACGATGATAGAAAGCTGTTGACACAGACGGTTTCGATAACGGAGCTAATTTGGTGCCCCAAACAGTCCCCTAACCCACGGGGCTGCTCGGGGCCCAATTTTGGTGCACGATTCTTCTGGCGGGCAAAACACCTGGAATGCACCCAGGGGTTCAGAATAATGAGATAAAGTTGTTGGCCCAGACGGTTTCCAAAACGAAGGTCATTTGGCGCCTTAAACGGCCTTAAGGCCCAGCAGGACTGCCCTAGAGCCCAATTTTGGTGCGTGAACCTTCCGGCGGGCGAAATGCCCAGAACAAACCCTGGGGTTTAGAACATGAGAGAAAGTTGTAGGCATAGACGGTTTCGAAAATGATGCTCATTTGGTGGCCCAAACAGTCTTCAAGCCCTACAGAGCTGCCCTAGAGCCTAATTTTGATGCGCAAACCTTCCGACGGACAAAATGCCCGGAATGTATCTAGGGGTTCAGAATAATGAGAGAAAGGTGTTGACACAGATGATTTGAAAAACGGAGGTCATTTAGTGCCCCAAATGGCCCCCCGGCCCGATAAGGCTTCCTTGGTGCCCAATTAACTTTATCTGTTAACTTTAAATGTTCGGTTGCCATCCTCGGTGATCAGTTCCACCGCACCATGTAAAAATATTGCTTTGATGATGAAGGGACCGAACCAGCGCGATTTTAATTTTCCTAGGAAGAGCCGGATTTTGAATTTAAGAGTAAGACCTTTTGCCCGACTTGGAGGTTTCTAGCGCATATGCGTTCATCATGCCAACGCTTGGTACACTCTTTATAAATTTTTGCATTCTCATATACGTTGACCCTCCATTCTTCTAGCTCGACTAGCTACAGTTTTTGCGTTTCCCCTGCTTTCTTCAAATCAAAATTCAATTTCTTGATCGCCTACAATGCTTTATACTCCAACTCCAAAGGCAAATGACACACCTTGCCAAATACTAACACATAGGGGGACATACATATAGGTCTTTTAAATGCGGTCCGGTATGCCCACAATGCATCATCAAGCTTCGTCGCCCAATCTTTCCGCGAAGGTTTTACCACCTTCTCAAGTATCAACTTAATTTCTCTATTGGACACTTCAGCCTGACCATTCATTTGCGGATGGTATGCTGTGGCCACCTTGTGGAGGATATTATATTTACACAGCAGCTCCTTTATATTATGATTGATAAAGTGTGATCCTTCATCACTTATGATGGCACGGGGAGTGCCAAAACGAGTGAAAATATTTTTCTTGAGGAACTGGGAGACTACCACTGCATCACTTGCGGCGCATGCATTTGCCTCTACCCACTTGGAAACGTAATTGACAGCCAATAAGATATAATGCTTGCCATGCGAAGGAGGAAATTGTCCCATGAAATCAATCCCCCAGACGTCAAATAATTCCAGCTCCAAGATAGTGTTCATTGGCATTGCATTCTTCCATGAAATGTTGTTGGTGCATTTACACCGATCACATTTCATTGCGTAGTCACAACATCCTTAAATAATGAAGGCCAAAAGAATCCACTTTGCAAAACTTTAGTTGTAGTTCGTTGCCCTCCAAAGTGCCCTCCATATGGCGAATCGTGGCATTGTGACAATATGCGTTTTGAGCAGCATTTGGTACACATAATCGAATGATTTAGTTTGCACCTCTTTTATACAGATTCGGCTCATCCTAATAATAGTGTTTGCATTCATGCTTGAGCTTCTTCTATTGATGGTAGGTGTAATCTTCAGGAAATTGTTCACAAACTGATTAGTTAACGATGTCAACATATCAGGGCAATTCTTTTATGTGGAACAGCTGCTCATCCGGAAACACGGCACTTACTTCAGATTCCTTGCGGTCAACCTCGGGATTTTTCAATCTGGATAAGTGATCCGCAACTTGATTCTCTGTCCCCTTCCGATCAATTATCTCGATATCAAATTCTTGAAGGAGGAGAACCCATCTGATCAACCTCGGCTTTATATCGTTTTTTGTCATTAAATATTTGATTGCCGAGTGATTAGTGTGAATAAATACCTTAGTTCCCAACAGATATACCCTGAATTTCTCAAACGCAAAGATCACAGCCAGAAGTTCTTTCTCAATGGTGGTATAATTTATTTGAGCAGGGTTTAGAGTTTTACTCGCATATACGATAGGGTGCAGAATAGTTATCTTCTTTTGCGCTAATGAAGCCCCCATCGCATACCCACTTGTGTCGCACATGATTTCCAATGACATTGTCCAATCCGAAACAATTAGTACGGGCGGGGTAATTAACGCATCTTTTAATACTCTGAATGCGTTGTGGAAGTTGTTTTCATACTCAAATTTCCTGTCTGCCTCTAACAACGCACTCAGTGGTCGTGCAATTTTAGAAAAGTCCTTGACGAATCGTCTGTAGAATCCAGCGTGCCCCAAGAAGCTTTGCACAGCTTTCACGCTGGTTGGAGGGGGGAGTTTTTCAATTGCTTCAATCTTTACTTTGTCCACCTTCAACCCTTCCTGGGAGGTTTTGTGTCCCAACACTATACCCTCCTTAACCATGAAATGACACTTTTCCCAATTGAGCACCAGATTTGTCTCTTCACATCTTTTCAGAATCTTCTCCAAGTTGGCTAAGCAGACTTCATAAGTGTTCCCATAAACAGAGAAGTCATCCATAAATATTTCCATGGAGTCCTCGAGATAATCTAAAAAGATCGCCATCATGCACCTTTAGAACGTGATTGACACATTACAGAGGCCAAACGGCATGCGACGAAAAGCAAACGTCCCATATGGGCAGGTGAATGTGGTCTTGTCTTGGTCTTCAGGAGATATAATGATTTGATTGTACCTGGCATATCCATCCAAGAAGCAATAAAAATTATTCCCTGCTAATCTGTCTACCATTTGATCGATGAATGGCAGAGGGAAGTGATCTTTCTTTGTGGACACATTCAATTTGCAGTAGTCCATACATATGCGCCATCCAGTGATGATTCTTTACGGTATTAATTCATTGTTCTCATTTGGGACTACCATCATTCCACCCTTATTCGGCACACATTGCACGGGGCTGACCCACGTGCTATCTGCAATGGGATAGATAATACCTGCATCCAGCCATTTGATAATCTCCTTCTTGATGACCTCTTTCATCACAAGGTTGAGTCTGCGTTGATTTTCAATTGTTATTTGTGGTCGTCCTCAAGACGAATGTGGTGCATGCAGTACGCAGGGCTAATTCCTCTAATGTCAGTGAGAGTCCAGCCAATTGCATGCACATGTTTTTTGAGAATGCTCATCAACGCATTCTCTTGATCTTCGTTGAGCGCAGAGGACATTATCACAGGTAGCTTCTCATTCTTCCCCAGAAATGCATACTTCAAATGGGTTGGTAAGGTCTTTCATTCAAGTGTCGGCTCTACTTCTTATGTTGCGATCATTTCTTCTTCCTTGTTTGTTTTTGTTGCGATCGTATTGCAGGCAACAATGGATGCACTGGCATTCTCTTCTTCATACTCTTCATCAGACTTTTCTTCCTCAATCGAATTCAAATCATCATCAGAATCTTGCAGGTTTTCCTCATCCAGAAATTTCATGGCACAAATTATGTTAAATTTAAGCTTCTGCCCGTTTATGCTCAAAGTGATTTCTCCCTTGTGCACATCAATTTGAGAGAGACGCATTGACAGGAAAGGTCGCCCCAAAATGATGGGCACATCTTTATCGGCCTCATAGTCTAGGATGATGAAGTCAGCTGACAAAATAAATTTATCAATCGTGATTAGCACATCCTTCACCTTACCTTCTGGATGAACCAGATACCTGTCAGCCAATTGGAGAGTCATTGATGTGGGCACGAGTTTCCCCACATTTAATTGTCAAAAAATTGACAGTGACATCAAATTTATGCTGGCCCCCAAGTCACACAAGGCTTGCCCAATATAGATTCCTCCTATGGAGCAAGGAATAGTGAAGCTCCTAGGATCACTCATCTTCGGTGGGATAATGGATTTAGAACTTTGCGTTAATGCCACCATGGAAAATTTTCCAATGCCTTTTTTCTTGGTTACCATGTCCTTCAGAAACTTGGCATAGGCAGGCATTTCCTCAATCGCTTCACTAAAAGGAATGTTGGCATGTAATTGCTTTAACATAGATAAGAAATGTTGGTACTGTACCTCTTCATTTTTCTTCTTTCTTAGCCTCTAAGGGAAAGTTGGTAACTAGACTTTCACAATTCCCGTTTCATTTGACTTTGAGGTCGACACAACCTTAGGTTCCACTACTTCATTTTCTCTTTCTTCTTTTTGTGTTACCGCAACCTCAGGCTCAATTGCGATGGAAGTTATTCTACTATGCTCCTTCTTTTCTCCCTCCACATTCTTCCCACTGCGCAATGTCACAATCTGACATTGCTCCTTACCTGATCCCCCTGGGTTGCGTGGAAGTTCTGTAGAGCTTGGCAATGCCCCTTGCGGTCTACTTTTCAGCTCACTCGCAATTTGGCCCATTTGCAATTCGACTTGCGGATGGACGTAGCATGACTTTGAAGCACTATCTCGTTTTTCTCTATATATTTCTTCAATAGGCTCTCCAAAGAAAAGGATTGCGGTGGTTGTTGTGAGCTACTTTCTTGGTTTCTCGGTTGATCGTTGTTGTGTTGGAAGAATCCTGGTGGCTCTTCTTTTTGCGCCACAGATTGAAAATTTTATTGTTGATTCTTCCAAGCAAAATTGGGGTGGTTTCTCCACCTGGGGTTGTAAGTGTTTGAAAAGGGGTTATTCTTTACAAAATATACAGATTGTGGATTTTGCGGGCAATCTTCCATTGCATGCCCATCACCGCAAGTCGTACACCTTGCGGTGTTTTGACTGATTGCGTTGATTTGCCCACCTTGTGGTGTTGGGCTTCTGATTGCCATTCCTTGAATCAAATTCATCATTGCGGTCATTTGATTTATTAATGAAACAATAGCATCGCTATTTGCATCAAAATCTTTAAGTATCATTCTCTGGTCACTCTCCCTTCAGTCTTCATGGTTCTTAGAGATGCGGTCCAGGATATTCTTTGCCTCATCGTAAGTTTTGTCAAGTAGACCACCAGCAGTTGTTGCATTGGCAGCGGTCTGCGAAGTGGGATTCAAACTATGATAGAAAATTTCCATTTGAAGACAATCTAGTAGCCCATTATGTGGACAGTCTCAGACCAACCTTTTAAACCTTCCCAGGCATCGCTGAGCGATTCGTCCATATCTTGTTCAAAATTTTTAATAAGCTTTCTTCGTCTTGCGTTCTCGGTAGGTGGAAAGTACTTTTTCATGAATTTCTCCACTACCTACTCCCAAGAAGTAATCTTTCCTAGTTCGAGCGAATAAGCCCATTTCCTAGCCTGATCACACAGAGAAAATGGGAATAAACATTGTCAAACTTCTTCAGCAGAGATGTTTGGGAACACAAAAGTATTGCAGATTTCAATAAAACTTCGGAGATGGGCGTGCGGGTCCTTGCCACGCCTTCCTTCAAATTAACCTGCAGTCTGGATCATCTGCAGCATCACCGGTTTCATCTCGAATCTGCTTCCGTCGGAGGAAGATTCGATGATTTTTTCTAGGAAACCCCCAACGAAAAATAGACACTCATGATTCCCGGAGAGAAATCATAGAGGTTTGGCGATGCATAGTCCCTAATGGGCCTATTGCGATCGTTTGCCAACAGAATCGGATTCGCCATGACATTATTATCATTTGGTGCTTCTCCTCCAGGCTGCTCCGCCATCTCTTCTTTATCAGATTGTGGTTACTGTTGGCGATCTCTCAATCTTCGTCTAAAAGTCCTCACAATCTCTGGGTCATAATTCGCCAGAGATTGAGAGTCCTGCAAAGAAATAAAAAAAAATTATCGCTAACAAACTATTTAGCCAAAATCCCCGACAACGGCACCGAAAACTTGGTGCATTATTTTATTAAGTGGGAATATGGGTGATATGCACTGATGGATTGTGTTGTGCACTCAAGTTTCCCCAGCGGAATTCAAATGTAAATCCTTCTAAGCTTCCTGGTAAGTCTAGGGTCGAACACAGAAACTTGTGAAAATAGATTGTGTTGATGATTTTTTTTATCAAAACTATGCGGTAATGGGGAAAATAAATAAAGTGTTTGGTTGTTGATTGCATTGATTAAAAAGCAATGAATAAATGTGGCGGATTTAAGAAACGAAAGTTGCGTTGATAGATGCAATGAGTATGCAATGAACAGGTTGAGAAGATCTTTAGCTAGCGTTACTTGGGAATGTGTCAGACCATGCGATCATGTTACTACCATACACAGCAAATCATTTTCCAATGTAAAGGTGGTGCTCCTAAGTCTAGGACACATTTGTTGAATGCAAAATGTCCATAGAGCTTATCCCTAAGTCTCGACTCTTGTCCTATGCGTTGATGCAAAATGCATGAAGCAAGGTGACCGCATACAATCATATCTTATTGCTAAGATGCATGTGATACGTTAATAAAAATAGTGCTCATTCCTAAGTGCCTATCTCTCATTTATGTGTTCTAATCTGGTTCTTCCAAACCTAGATTCTGACCTGACCTTCCCAAGTCTAGATCCTGTCCTTAGACTACCCTCCTAAGTATCCCTAAAGGACGAATTAAGCTTACACAACAAGATAATCACAAAGTATAAAGACTCCCTAGTTGTGCTAGCTAAATGCTTCTCAACCCATTCAACTAATTTAGCTACTCATGCGTGAATCACAGAGAGTGGACAGATATAGAGAAAGAAATTCCATTCTTCTAAATACGTTAAGTACAAAATGCCAATGGAAGTTTAGGGCAGAGAGCCTGGTAGCAATTCCTTGCTGACCGAGGCTTTTTCACATTGGAATCTCTATTATGGCCTAAAAATATTCCTGCTTCTGCAGGCGTCGGCCCTCTCCCTGTCTTTGAAGCTTCTGGTGCTCTCTCAAGCTTACCCTTTCTCTGAAGAATGAACTTTCTTCCTCGCGTCTGCCTTAAAATGAAAGAAACTATGAACAGAGGCATGAACTTGTAAACTGATGAAGTAATCGACTGCTTAACCCTTTCTCTGAAGAATGAACTTGGTATTTATAGAGTTTCCATGGTGAAAGGCGGCTTCTCTCTCTTGGTTGTACGGATGGGACAGCTTTAATTCCTGACTGATGTGCCGGATAATTGTCACCGATAAAGCTGAATGTACTTTGTGACCATTATCGACTGTCAACTTAATTTGGATCCGACTGCCGTCAGCTTTCTGTCCCATCGCTCTTAATTATCATTTCATCTGAATGTGCCCACCATGTTGCGCTGACCAAGTTTTTGTGATTCTTCTTGGGCGGATGTTTGCGAGCACGATCATCGCAAAGCCTTGGGGTGAAGTTGCGCTCGACCAATGTATTCCTATGATCGCAATCTCTGCATTGCGTTAGCGCATATTCTACACAAAAATGTAAAGATCAACTGCTCTAATGCGTTGGACGCATGCGGCCGGAATATTATAGAATTTATGCTTAATGGGCGTAATTTAAAATATTTCATCAATGCAATCCAACATTGTTTAAGACTTTAGTACTATGATAACGTGCATTTCTGCCCGTTATCACTGCATCGGGGCCCAATTTTGGTGCGCGAACTTTTTGGCAGACGAAACGCCCGAAACACACACACGGGTTCAGAACGATGAGAGAAAGTTGTTAGCTAGACGGTTTCGAAAATGGAGCTCATTTGGTGATTCAAACGGCAACGAGGCCCGACAGGGCTACTTAGGGCCCAATTTTGGTATGCGAACTTTCTGATGAGCGAAATGCCCAAAACACACCCAAGGGTTCAAAAAATGAGAGAAAGCTTTTGGTGCAGACGATTTCGAAAACAGAGCTCATTTTGTGCCCCAAACGGTCCTTGGAACAAACAAGGTTACCCTGGGGCCCAGTTGTGGTGCGCGAACCTTTCGACGGGAGAAACACCCAGAATGCACCAAGGGGTACAAAACGATGAATGAAAGATATTGGTGTAGACGGTTTCAAAAACGGAGAACATTTGGTGCCTCAAACAACAACTGGACTCGGTGGGGCTGCCTCAGGGCCCAATTTTGGTGCTTTAATCCTCCGACAGGTGAAATGGCCAGAACGTATCTAGGGGTTCAGAACAACGAGATAAAGCTGTTCGCACAAATGGTTTCGAAAATGAAGCTCATTTAATGCCCCAAATGGCCCTAGGGCCCAATTTTTGTGCGCAAACCTTCCAACGGGCGAAATGCCCGGAACGCACCCAATGGTTCAAAACCAAGAGAGAAAGCTATTAGCGCATACTGTTTCGAAAATGGAGCTCTGTTCGGTAAAATTGCGGCAGACGAAACGTAATGTAATGTCGTTGCAAAGACGGATGATGATGTGTATGTATGATGATATGCGTTGATTACCACATTTCTCGATAATAAATGTGATACTACGTTCTAAAATAATTTATGCGATGCTGATGAGATGCGCTCGTAGTATGCGTTCATGTAGTATGTGCGTGTCACAAGTTTTCTTGCGATGGAACCAAGTATAATTCCACCCAAGTTTCTCAAAGTGATCTGAGGTCGAACACAAGGATTGCAATGATAAATGTGAAATTAATGTGATATATGCAACCGAAAACAAATAATAATGAATTGTATTGAAAAAGTAAAATGCGGTGACAAATAAATAAATAACAAACAAATGAAAAACTGTGAAGTTGTGCAAGTATCTGATGGAATGCGCAAATCTTGTGAAATTTAGCAGAAAGAGAACGGATTGGGTGAAAGGACATCGCAAGTTCGTTAATCCTATTGAGGACGCACTAAGGTTCCACTTTCCCTTTGCTTATACCTCTCAGTGATCGGCCGCGTTCCCATATCTCTATGGTGAATCAGGGATGAACGTAGCGAACGCAAAGTTGTTTCTATCTCTAGAAATACTTCTTGCTTTAGTTAACGCATTTTATCAACCTTCTTTCGATAGGTGAATTAACATCTTCACTTCTGCTCTCACAGGTGAAGATGCTGTTGAGCATGCGTTAGCTAAACTTAGCTAACTTCTTCAACATGGATTAACTTACTCGCTTAATCCTTCCCCCTTACCCTAGAGGATTAGTTACACATAGTAAGAGAAATGGAAGATGAATGTATGATGGTGAACAGAGAGATGAAGATAAATATGATAATGATATTAAAAGATAACGATAAAGCATTGGTTACAGATGGATGAATGAATATTAGAAATGAATCACAGTTGATGAATAGAAAGTGAGAACAAATAAGGGCAGCGTGTCAATATCTTCACACGGATCCCGGACGGAGTTGATTTGCTTGCCGGCATGTAGGAGGAGTGAGGAGGAAAACTTCCTTCACAGGATAGTTCCCCAGGTCGGAATGATCTTTGCACAGAGCTTCTTTTCGGGATTGTGGATGAATTTCTGGCTCCCAAGACTTCTCTTTCGGACTTGTCTCGTCTTTTTCCCAGATTTTCTCTAGATGTCTCTTCAGACCAGCCTCCCACGAATTCTCTATCAATGTCTCTTCAGACCAGCCTCCTTTCTTTGGAATTGATGTAGCTATTTATAAACCTTGGCACCTCCTTCGTCAGTGGTCCTGCTCTGAAAAGCTACTTTTTCTGCCACGACTTGGTGGAAACGTTCGCTCTGCTCCACATTCAATTCGTCAGGTTGTACAACAGAAAAGTTGTACAATTTCATAATTCCCCACGAATGCGTCGCTCTTTTTATCTACGATCAATCGCCGCATGCGATGCAAATGCGTTGATCTTTTTGTTCACGATGGATCATCACATGTGGTGCAAATGCATTACTCTTTTCATCCACGATCGACCGTCGCATTCGGTGCGATAGCGCTGCTCTTTTTGTCCTCGAACGATCGTTGCATGTGGTGATCTGTTTCCTGCAAAATAAAGACTTGGACATCCTTTTTTGCCATCGAAATGGGGTCAGCGGGTGTGCTTCCGACATTTTACAACTTTTTCATTTCTAAGTAAATTTCTATATGTTAGACACAAATTTTTCCTTCTTTTTGCTGCATATACTAAATAAGATGGTATATTACTCGTATTTCTACAAGTTATCACACCCCCCAATTTAGATATATGCTTGTCCTCAAGCATATCCTCCACTAAGGCAATTCAGCTCAAGTCCTATCCTAACTTTGCATCGATCGGCTACTCCGAATATTCCACCTCTATATAATTTCTCAAAATTATTAATTCCTTCTATTCTTTGAACATTTCTTCAGTATCTACTTCTTAGACAAACCTCTGCTCAAAGTTCTCTTCTTGTTTTGAAAAAAAAATGTTTTTCCTATTCTTGTGAAAACAACGAAGTGTGCCTTTTATGTGGTGGTCTGGTTTGCGTCTTACTACAGAGAGCTTGATCATGATTATACCCTTTGTTTTGGCTTGCTCCCACGTCATGCGAACATCTAACTCGGTTGTGTACCAAGCTCAACTTCAACTCTTGACCCTTAGCCAAGTTTTCACTTTAGCTGGTCAGTAGAGTTGTCTTTTTTTTTTCTTTTTTTTTTATTGCGTCGATCCTAGTAACCTAGCTTCATTTTGGCTTGCTCCCACGGGTGTCATGCAAACATCCAACTACGAGCAGGTTCCTTTCATGACTTAACTCTTATCAGGTTAGGATTTTCTCTTGTGCTGACAGCGGAGTTTTTTTTTTTTTTTTTTAAGAACACATTTACTTTATATAAACGCATCCACTTGATCGCATCTGCTCAGACCTTTCCCACCCCCCAAATTTATAGAGTCGCAAGGTCCTCATTGCGTTGTTTTGGATAGAAAAGACAAAACACTTAGTCAAAATTTGAAAAAAGTGTTTGAGCAGAGTCTTATGAGAGAGAAGGTAAAGTGGAAACTATTGTGATGAATTGTCTAAGTGTTAGGCAGAAAAATGCAATATATAAAGAAATTGCGCTAAGATTATGAATAAGATTTGTCATGGCAATGGAAATAAACAACGCAAAAGAAAAGAAAGGAAATACTGCATTAAACTGGCAAAGGATGTTATAAGTAAAAAGGCCAAGGCATAGGGAAAGAATAGTCACTCAATGTATATAAAAATTGTATACGTACACAAAGAATTATAATGATCGCAAACAAAAAACTTTTAAGCATGTAAAAGAGAATACAAAGGTATAGCTATATACAAAAAAAATTGGAATGACCACAAAAAGAATTAAAAAATGTGAAGGAGAAGGTGCTACACCCCCAAATTTAACTTTGCAGCGAGCGTTCGTGGTGAGGAGGGCATTGCGGAGGAGCTCCTTGCGGTGCTTCTTGAAAGAACAGAGGTTGCTGCAAATGTTGAGGCACCACGGGACCATGTAAATATGCGGTCAAGAAATTAAACTACTCATGGTTGCATTCGACCATTTGTCTCTGATTCAGGCAAAGGGTAAAGATGTTGCGTTGAATGTTTATCATCGCTTGACGCGGCTCTACGTTGCTCTCTCGTAACTCCATCAATGTATGGCAGAAGGAAGATAATTCTTGCGTTAAGAAGCCCTGCATATCCTCGAAGGCAATAGCTATGGATGCGCTGGGGGGTTGGGCCGTTGATGTCTCATCTGCATCGGTTTAGGGTTGAGCGGAAGGGCATGCTCCCAAACCATGTAGGTCATCAACATGCGGTGATGTTTGAAGGGAAAAGTGGGGTGGAGATGTACGTCTGATGGATGCTGTTGAGGATGCAGGGTTGGAGTCGGGCGCAAGGAAAACGTTTGTAAAATGCTCGAGAAGAGGGTAAAGGGGCTCAATGGTTGGACTTGGTGGATGGATGACTAAGGGTAAGGGATTCTCCAAAGGAAAATTGGTTTGCTGATGTGATATACTTCCTTGGATTATTTCCTTTCCTTTGTCATTGCGGCGTTGTTTCTTGGGTCTCGGTGGTTGCGGCGCATTCAGATCAATGAGGGGCCGCTTCGATGGAGGCTCTGGGCAATGTGGCGAATCCTTGAGAAGAACTCTCAGGATTTTGTGCTGATGAGGCCGTGGACTTCTGACATGGGTTCTTCTTCAATGCCTGCGCCCACAGATAGGCATGGGCTAAAGACCATCCACAGAAAGAAGTACTGGCCCCTAACGCGGCCTACATAATCTCTGATTTGATTCGTAAGAAGCTGGCCCACATCGATTGGAATGCCCAGCGCAATGGAGTATGCGACCATGACTCTATCCTTTGAAATAGTTTTATGATGAGACATTCAGATGAGCTGTCTCTTCACCAAGTAGACCCAAAGGCGTGCTTCAGGCAGCAGAAGGTTGGAGGCGAGGGTTTTGATGCTGGTCAAATACACTGTCCACTTGGTGCCCGATTGCGTCGGTACTTTCAGCACATCCTCCATATGCTCTTCGGTAGGATCATCAATCAATTTGTTGGCCGGTGCTTCTGGGAAATTTTTCAACTGGTAAAGCTGATTGATGTCCTCTACGCTGAATGGCACTACCCTCCGGTCAACGATCACTGCATCTTCGGTGTCGTGGAGCTGACTGTGGTAAAAGGCCTTTACTACCGCTGGAATGACTATGGATGGGCAATGGCAGAAAGTTTCCCACCCATGCTCTACCACAATACTGATGACAAGATCTGGTAGTGGCACCAGTGCAGGAAAAAAGCCCATTTCCATCAATAAATCATCGTTTTCCTTCTTGGTTTTTGGGCGCCTCTTGGCCGGCGCAAGCTCGCTGCCTTCCACCTTCACTTTTCTTTCTCTTGAGCGGATGCAAGGCGGGATTTTTGTCTTTGAATGCGTTCCCGTTCCCTGCGCTATTCTTGCTTTTCCTTTTCCCACTCTTCTTTTTCTTTTCTTTTTAGCTCTCTGGTGCGCTGGATGTTGGCTTTGTGGTGCAATTCTTTTTTCTCCTTTTCCTTCTTCTCTGCCTTCTCTCCTTCTCGCATTTCTTTTTCAAATTGCTCAGAGGCGAGTGCAATGCGCTGCTCATCCTCGAGCCTTCTCTTCTCTTCCTCTTCTACCCTTGCGTTGGCAAGGCGAACCTTCTCATCATGAAGCCGTCTGGCCAAATTGGCCGAGACGATGATTTGGCGCGCCCTTGCCATATTTTCTTCCTTCTCCTTTAATTTCCTTCTTCTTTCTTTCTTCTCCTTCTCTATGCATTCATCGGTTGTTGGGTCTCTTGTGGACCCTTGCGGCACATTCTCTTTGCGACACCGCATTGCGGCACATACTCTTGCCTCCGGCAATCCCCTGTCCTTCTCCAAATGACTCAGGATGCTCCCAAACACCACCTTATTGTCTTTTTCTCTTCTGCTCACTCTCAGTTGAAGGTAATGGGAGCGCCACCCCAGGTCTAGTGGCAGGGGCACTCTCCGTGCTCGGCCCTCTTGGTGGGTGGATGGTGTTGCGGACATAGAGGGTTTTCGCCTGGGCTTTCCGACGATTCTAGGAGTTGGCTTGGGCTGGGCGGCGAGGAAAGCTGCCTCCCGCGCGGTGACGAGGGCTTGGAAAGGGGATGATGGTTGGGAAGAAGAATGTGATGATTGTCTGGCCATGAGTTTGGTGAAGGGAAAGAAGAAAATGGTGATTTTTCTTTTCTCGGAAGAAAGAGCAGACGGCAGTCAAGGTAGGCAGAGGGCTTTTGGTAGGGTTTTCGCAAAGAAGAATTCAAATGGACTCCAGAAAAAGTTGGGGGGGGAATTTATAGGTTGGGCCTTGATGGGCCCAATGCAATCGATGGTGCGCTGGTAGGCTTTGGTAATCCAAAAAGCCTGTTGCGCCCCTCCCAATGATGACATAGCAGGAAAAGACATCCTTTCGTGTGCTATATAATAATTCTCCTCGGGAGCTGAAACGATTGTTCAATTACCTTCTCTGCGAATATTTATCATTTTTTTATTTATTTATTATTTTCGGAGAACGAGCGCAAAGTATATCTATTAACGCAACATATCCGTCAACGCAATGCGTATTTGGAGGACGGGTGCAATGTATATCTATCAACGTAAGATACACCCGTCAACGCAATGCATACCTGACATTGCATTGTATCACCAACATCGCAACGTGTATCCCAAAACCATAATGATAAGACATTGCGATGTTCACTTAAATCATTCATTCAACAGTAAATTAAAATCAATGTAAGCTGAGAATGAAATGGAAATAAATTCAAATAGGCAGGGGAACTAATTCACTAAAGCAATAATAAAGCGGTAAATAAAGCAGTAAAGATAGTTGATATGGATGTTGTTTAAAAAGAGTTTTCAATGTTACCACAAACACATCCCCGCAAGCGATCAGGCTTGCCTGCCCAATGTCACCTCTTGACATTGCTCCTTCCCATTTGGTCCAGGTGCTTCCGAGTTTTTGGGCAGCGTACCAAGTGTTCTATTTCAAAGTTCGGCCGCAAGCTGCCCGATCTATACCTTCAAAGTCCTGATGGAAGATTCTTGCGATTGCATGATCGCGTCGTTCTTTTCTATGTATTGTTTGAGTAGTGTTTCGAAGGACGACGAATTAGATGAGGTGTAGATGAAGAGGGTTGGTTGTGCGATTGCCTGTACTGATAATTACTCTAATCTTGACCCTAGTGGTGAAAACCTGGAGGATTTCCTCTATTCCCGGAATGATTGGTATACATATTTCTCTGGCCTCCCTGGTCGTTGTTTCCCAACTAAAGTTGGGATGATTCCTCCAACCTGGGTTATTTTGGATAGAGTATACTGACTGTTGATTTGACGGGCAGACTTCCACTTAATGACACCATCCGCATTGTATACAGCTTACTGCTGCCACTTGCGCCAGCGCATTGGCTTGCGCTGCACCCTGAGACAGAGTTCCTTGATTTATAGCAATTGTTTAGAGGAGCGAGGTGATTGCGGCCATCTGGGCGGCCAATGTGGTCATTGTATCAATTACTACAGTGGTGCTCTCTGCTTTCCTTCGTTTTGGGCCTCATTCTCCATATCCGTCATCAACTCAGTCATCCGTATTTCACGAGATGCGATCTAGAATGACTTTTGCTTCAGTATACGTTTTATCCATAAACCCTCTTGCTGCGGAGGCATCTGCAACTACTCGTGTCACTCTGTCTAGGGCATTATAAAAGGTCTCCATGAGGACGCAGTCGGGAATCCCAATATGCGGACAGTTTTTCACCAATCGTCGAAATTGTACCCATGTAGTGCTCAGAGTTTCGTTTTCTGTTTGCTCAAAATTTGACAGTTCCCGTCATCTTCTTGCGTTGACGGCAAGAGGGAAGAACTTCTTCATAAACCATTCAACCAACTGATCCCACGAATTTATCTTATTTGGCTCCAACGAATGAGCCCACCTCTTTGCTTCGTCTCTAAGTGTGTATGGAAAAAGATATAGTCTTATGCCTTTTGGAGTCACGCCAGGAATGAAGAATGTGTTACACATCTTTACAAAACGGGTCCTCTCCATGTAAACCTCCAAACTGACCCACATTTTGAATCATTTGGAGCATGACAGGCTTAATTTCAAATCTGGCGTTCTCTTCTATTGTAGGCCTTGCGATACCCGGCGAGAAATCGTATAAATTAGGTGCCGCATAGTTCCTCATGGGAATGTTATGGTCAGCGGCCAGAAAGACTGGATCTTGCGGCGGCCGATTCATTCCCTAATTCCCTTCGGGCCTCTCATTGTTGTTCGCTATATTTCTTCTTTGCCTAGTACGGTTTTGACGTGCTCTTCTATGAAAGGTTCGCTCGATCTCTGGGTTGGCGATGAATTCTGGCTCTGTTCAAGTACTCATGCACCGTCAGTCTGCTCTTCACATAAACAGACTAGATGCCAGAAATCTGTCTTGCAAAATATCACAAAAATATTCAGCACTAAAATTGTCAATCCCCGACAACGATGCCAAAAACTTGTTCGGCGAAATTGCGGCGGATGGAACATAATGTAATGTCGCTGCAAAGACGGATGATGATGTGTATGTATGATGATATGTGTTAGGTAAACTTAGCTAACTTCTTCAACATGGATTAACTTACTCGCTTAATCCTTCCCCCTTACCCTGAAGGATCAGTTACACATAGTAAGAGAAATGGAAGATGAATGTATGGTGGTGAACAGAGAGATGAAGATGAATATGATAATGATATTAAAATATAACGATAAAGCGTTTGTTACAGATGGATGAATGAATATTAGAAATGAATCACAGTTGATGAACAAATAAGGGCAGCGTGTCAATATCTTAACACGGATCCCATACGGAATTGATTTGCTTGTCAGTGTGTAGGAGGAGTGAGGTGGAAAACTTCCTTCTCAGGATAGTTCCCTAGGTCGGAATGATCTTTGCACAAAGCTTCTCTTTGGGATTGTGAATGAATTTCTGGCTCCCGAGAATTCCCTTTTAGACTTGTCTCGTCTTTTTCTTAGATTTTCTCTAGAAGTCTCTTCAGACCAGCCTTCTTTCTTTGGAAGTGATGTAGCTATTTATAGACCTTGGCACCTCCTTCGTCAGTGGTCCCGCTCTAAAAAACTATTTTTTTTGCCACAGCTTGGTGGAAATGTCTGCTCTGCTCCACATTCAATTTTTCAGGTCGGACAACAGAAAAACTGTACAATTTCAGAATTTCCCGCGAATGCGTCGATCTTTTTATCTACGTTGATTGCCGCATGTGGTGCAAATGCGTTGATCTTTTTGTTCACGATCGATCGTCGCATGCAGTGCAAATGTGTTTCTCTTTTCGTCCACGATCGACCGTCGCATTCGGTGCGAATGCATTTCTTTTTTTGTCCTTGAGCGATCGTCCCTTCCTGCAAAACAAAGACTTGGATATCCCTTTTTTCCATCGCAATGGGGTCAGCGGGTGTTCTTCCCACATTTTACGACTTTTGCGTTTCTAAGTCAATTTCTATATGCTTGACGCAACTTTTTACTTCTTTTTTCCATATATTCTAAATAAGATGGTATAAATAACTTATATTTCTACAAGTTATCAAGCTCATTTGGTGGCCCAAATAACCTCCAAGCCCGACGGGGCTATGCCGAAGCCCAATTTTGGTGCACGAACCTTCCGGCAGGCGAAATGCCTGGAATGCACCCAAGGGTTTAAAACAATGAGAGAAAGCTATTGGCGCAGACGATTTAAAAAACGAAGGTCATTTGGTGCTTCAAACGGCCCCCGGGCCCCGCGGGGCTACCTTGGGGCCCAATTTTGGTGTGCGAACCTTTCAACGAGCGAAATTCCCCAAACTCACCCAGGGTTTCAGAACGATGAGACAAAGCTGTTGGCACAGACGGTTTTGAAAATAGAGCTCATTTGGAGCCCCAAACGGCCCTTAGGCCCAGCAGGGCTGCCTTGGGGCCTAATTTTTGTGCACAAACCATCCAACGGGCGAAACGCTCGGAATGCACCCAAGGGTTCTTAAACGCATCCAAAAACTGAATTTTCTGGGCTTATAATTTGGTTAGTTTTATGCTTAATTTGTGATCTTTGATGCTTTTATTGTTTGATTGTAGGAAATCGAGCAATTGGATGAGAACAAGCAATTTTGGAAGGTTAATGAAAAAATAACCCCCAATAAGGTCAAAGTTTTGACCTAGGGCATTAATCAATGGAGGAAAAGGAAAGAAAATTTGAAAATTAGAGGCAGGGCAATGTTGAACAAGCGTCATAACGTTTCCCCGTGATGCTGAAAGGTAGAGAAGATTGAAAAACAGGGCAACATCACAACGCTGGACACTACGACTAGAAAAGGCGTGGATTCACCATCAAAGTTACAACGCTGGTTTGTGCGTTGCAACATTGCGACTACTACCTATATAAGTAGTTTGCGGGCGAACTGATTGGATGAGGCGAATTGAGGCACTTTTAGGGCTATCTTGAGAGCGTAAAGCAATATTTCGATGAGGTAAAGCAATATTCTAGATAGAGGCGGCATCGCGGAGCTTCAAAGGATCAAATATTTGAAGAGTTCATTGGGTTGCAATTTCGGATTCTAGGAAAGAGTCAAAAACACGACTTGCAATTTCTTCCCTCTTTTATTTTCTGCCCTTTGTGTTTGGAAACCTCATCAATGGTCTATGTTTGGGTTGTAACCATGAGTGACTGATTTGTGTTTCTAAGGAGTTGTTTTAGTTTTATGGATTGTGAAAACTAAATTAATTATTTTAGCATGTTTGTTCTTAATGCTTTTGATAAACTGATCACTAATTGAATGTTCTTTACTTAATGTCTATCTCAAGAGAGAAGATGTTGAGTTAGATCTAGCATGTTGAACTGTTAATCGAGTATGCACGAGGATGATAAGAGATTAATAGAGATTGTTGATGGAGGAACTTAATGTTGTGGCTAGTCAAATGATAGAAGAGATTCGAGTCGATGGTTAGTCATTAGAAAGGGTTGAGCTCGAAAGAGGATACCTGGATAAAAGACTCCTAAATTTATAATTTGCATGAATCAATCTAAGGTCAAAATAATTAATTTGGTTAATTTGTTTAACGAAATCTTACCTTAGAACGTGTCTTTGTCTAGTTTCACCCCAGTTTTATCTTGCTTTGTAAGATTAGAATAGTTAGGTTCTCTTCACATTCAATCCCCTAAATAAAATTAGAAAGATCTCTAAATAGCTAAAAGAATCAAACTGATTCCTCATAGGAAAATACTCGATTTCTTGACTATTTTACTATATTATAATTTGACGTGTGCGCTTGCACCCACATTAGGTGTAGATGATGAGAGAAAGCTATTGGCACAGACAGTTTCGAAAACGGAGGTCATTTGGTGCCTCAAACGGTCCCCAGCCTGACGGGGCTGTCCTGGGGCTCAATCTCGGTGTGCAAACCATCCGGTGGGCGAAACACCCGGAACGCACCCATGGATTCAGAACGGTGAGAGAAACTTGTTGGCACAAACGATTTCAAAAAATGAGGTCATTTGGTGCCTCAAACGTCCCCCAAGCTCGATGGGACTGTCTCGGGACCCAACTTTGCTGCGTGAACCTTCCGATGGGAAATGCCTGAAATGCACCCAAGGGTTCAGAATGATGAGAGAAAGTTGTTGGCGCAAACGGTTTAAAAAGTGGAGCTCATTTGGGCCCCAAACGACCCCCAGTCCCAGGGGGCCTACCTAGGGCTTAATTTTGGTGCACGAACCTTCCGACAGGCGAAACGCCCTAAACACACCCAGAAGTTCAAAACAATGAAAGAAAGCTATTGGCGTAGACAGTTTAAAAAATGAAGGTCATTTATTGCTCGAAACGGCCCCGGACCTCGCGGGGTTGCCTTGGGCCCCAATTTTGGTGCGCAATAAGTGGTGGGAGGTTATAGCCATAAGGAGAAGTGGTTAAGAGATTCTGTCGTGGCCTGAGTTCAGAAGAATCTTTGAAGATAAATATTATCCAAGCTCTTTTAGGGAGGCTAAGAGGGAAGAATTCCTCAAGTTAGTTCAAAAGTTCATGATAGTAGCTAAATACGAACAGAAGTTTACAATGTTGTCACAATAGGCTTTTCCAATCATAGCAGAGGAAAAGGACAGATGTAGAAGGTTTGAGAATAGTATCAGGAAGGAAATCCATACTCCAGTCACATCGACAGCTCACTGGGTGAAAACCCAACTAGTTAAAACAACTATTAGGATTGAAAAGAGTTTAGCCGAAGGAGAACAGAAAGGTAAAAGTAATCACAAGACGACAAATACAATGGAATTAGATAAAGAGAAGAAGTTAACACAATAAGATAACAAGATTGGAAGTGTTAGTAAACTGACGGCTAGCACACCTGAGAAACGCTTATGTACAAACTGTAGCAAGTATCATTGGGGAACATGTTGTAGTGGTACAAACATATGTTATTTTTGTGGTCAAGCAGGACATACTAATAGGAATTTTTCCCAACAGGTCAGAGAAGCTCAAGTAGAACAAAAACGAATATCTCAGACAATGGAACAAATGAAACAAATCGGGACTAAAGGAAAGGATTCCAGAGGAGCCAAATAGAAGGGAGTGAAAAAAAAACAACCACAGAAGTAGAGTCACGTAAAATGAATGATATGACTAAATTGCTATACGTTAGTATTACTTAACCCCTATGACATGTTTTACTACATTCCATTAGAATGATTGAATAGAGTAAGAAACAAGTTAGTATTGACTAGTGCAATGGAAGCATAGTGATGGATAGGTTATAACGATTGACAACAAAAAGGTCATTGTGAAACCTTAATCCGAAGTAGGTCCAAGCAAATTCGAAGACGAAATTTCATAAGGGGAAATAATTGTGAAACCCGAACCCTACTTTCCCTATTTAAATATGTTTCTTGTTGAGATTAGTAAAATGAGGGGTTTAATATTTAAGAAAAATGTGGAATTGTAGGGAAATGGGTAAAGGATAAGGAAATGAAGAAGGAAAATGCTTAAGTATGAGAAACTTGACTCTCGGGTGTTTTATAAGTTAGGCCTAACAAGAAGAAATTTTGGCTAAGTGTTGGTCGTGAAAAGGGTGATTAAGCATCGAGTAAACACCAAGCAAGCATCGAGTAAACACTAGGTAAGATCGAGTAAACATTAGATAAGCATCGAGTAAAAACCATGCATGAATGAGGAAAGGATCGTGCATCAAGTATGCGTGAGCGAGGAAGGGATCAGGTATCGAGTTTGCCATCGACTATCATCGAGTAATTACAGAAATATCATCGAGTAAAAGTCATCATGCATCGAGTAAGCCATCGAGCATCGAGTATGCCATCTTGCATCGAGTAAGCCATCGAGCATTAAGTTTTCAATCGAGTAATTACCAAAATACCATCGATCATTGAGTTTTACATGAGCGATCAGCTTTATGCACTAATAAATCTGGAGAGTTGGCTTAATCTTGGGCCATAAGCCATTAGTGGACAAGGTGGCATGATAGGATTTCATGCAAGTGTGTGGCCGGCGGTATAAAAGAGAAGATGAACTTCAAGAGACTGTTTTGGACAATTCTGCCATGCAAATTGAGTGATCTTGGTGTCGTTGGAAAGCTGTGTGAGCCTAGTTTCTGAGGCTGAGCTACTAAAAGAAAATCTTGCTGGAAGAAGAATGGAAAAGGAAGAAAGTGACGAAGGGTTTAGTTCTTAGGTGAATCCGGGCCATCGATGAAGAATTAAAGCTCTAGGTCGAAGCACATGGAGTTTTAAGCTGAAATTTTAAGGTAATGTTTTTTGACACCATTATAACACGTTTGTAGAAGTAGTTTTTGTAAGATAATGGAAGTCAAGTTATATATTTTGGAAGTTGAAACTGGAAAATGTTAAACAAGCAAGCAGCTACTTGAATTGAGGCCGATGATGAAGATTTGAAGCTCCAGATCAAACCACGAAGATTCTTAAGCTGAAATTTTGAGGTAATGAACTCGATTCTATGAAAGTATGTAGAAGGAATTTTCTTAAGATGAGTTCGAAATTCGTGTTATTTATGTTAGAAGTTGAATCTTAAATCTATTGAACAAGCAGGCAGCTGCTTGGCAAGAATAAGCAAGCAGCTTGATCGGTTGACATGCAGAATGAGGCGATTATTTGAAGTTTAAGCCCTTTAAATTTGACTAAGTACCCAACGTCCTAAGGTAGGTTATGAAGAGTTAAATGCGATGAGAATAAATGTGAATTTGGTTTAAAGAGTAGTCTCAAAAGGGGGACCAATGTAGTAGTTAAGTTGTTGTTCTTATGTGTAGGAGCAACACCTATAGGAAAAGCTTACAAAGCTTGTGGAAACTAAGATCAAGACCCGTGAGTTACTTTAAATGCTTTAAATGTTTTGCAAATTTTTTACGAAAATATTTAGTAATCTATGTTTACTAAAAGCTATTCATGATAACTAGTTTCCAATAGTTTTTCGAAATAACGCATCTCTTAAATGTAATGTTATGCATTGATCTAGAATGCTACTAAGTATGTTTCATATATGAACCTCAATGATTCTGAGCATGCATTAGGATTGAATGCCTTAAGGAAATGAAATGCCCGAAATGCACCCAAGGGTTCGAAACGATGAGAGAAAGTTGTTGGCACAGACGATTTCAAAATTGGAGGTCAGTTGGTGCCCCAAACGATCTTTGAGCCCCGCGGAGCTGCCCTAGGGCCCAATTTTGGTGCATGAACCTTCCAGCGAGCAAAACGCTTGAAATATACCCAAGGGTTCAGAAAAATGAGAGAAAGCTATTGGCACAGATGGTTTAAAAAACGGAGCTCATTTGGTGCCCCAAAGGCCCTCGAGCCCAATATTGGTGCACGAACCTTCTGACAGGCGGAATGCCCAAAACGCACCTCGGGGTTCAGAACAATGAGAGAAAGTTGTTGGCACAGACGATTTCGAAAATGGATATCATTTGGTGCCCTAAACGACCCCAAGCCCGGCAAGGCTACCCTAGGGCCCAATTTTGTTGCGCGAACCTTCCGGTGAACGAAATGCTTAGAAAGCACCCAGGGGTTCAAAACGATGAGGGAAAGCTGTTGGCATAGACAGATTCGAAAACGGAGCTCATTTGGTGCCCCAAATGGCCTTCGGGCCCAACGGGGCTACTCGAGGCCCAGTTTTGGTGCGTGAACCTTCTAGCGGGCGAAATGCCCAGGGGTTCAGAACGATAAGAGAAAGCTGTTGGTGCAGACGATTTTGAAAACGAGGCTCATTTAGTGCCTAATAACTTGTAGAAATACAAGTTATTTGTGTTTTTTTCTTAGAAATAAGCAACAACAAAAAGGAAAAAATGCACCGATCAAGGTGAAATTATATAAGAAAATCCAAATTGTGCTAAGGTACTTAAAACACACCCGCTGACCACATTTCATGGTCAAAGTGCACCAAAGTTTATGTTTTGCAGGAAAACAGGAATCATCACATGTACCAATCCTTTAAGAAGAAACACAATCAACGTATGCCTCGGGATTTCTGAAATCATACAGCAGATATTCTGACGTACTCCCTGATCGTTGACCATGATACAGCATTGATGTTCTCACCTACCTTGATAAATGATAGCAACCAATTAGAGTAGGAGTTTCAAGACAGAACAACACGGTACTCTATAAATAGAACCTCAGCAGATCAAGTGAAGTGATCTGAAGGCTGACAATGAGAGAGAACATTTTATTCCAAAATTTCATTCCTTCTAGGAGGCTCACTAGAGAAAGATCTTAAAAAAGGGCTTTCACCACTCTATTCATCACATCTAACCGACAGTCATTACCACCATCATATCATATCAAGAGATTGATATTGATCGTGAATCCATTCTATTCCTTGTGTATTAACGAGTTGTAGAATTTGCTTGATTGATTTCTTAAACAACTTGTATTTGAAAGATTCTCTTATCTTAATATTATCACTATGTTCATCTTCACTTTACTCTATGTTCATGCATTCTTCATCTCTTCTCTCATGAATCACTAAACCCTTAGGGTAAGGAGGAAGGTAACTTTTATGATTTAAATCACATCTTAAGACACTACCACGTTCGCTTAACATATGTCAAAAGATACTTGCCTACGAGAGCAGAGTTGAGTTATACAATCAACTTCTTGAAAGAGAAAGTTAATAGAACCTGTTAAGCGAAGCAAGAAGTATTTCTAGACATAGAAACAACCTTGCATTCTATAGCATTCCCATTTACATCTCATAGAAATATGACCATGGAGGAAACCACCGAAAGGTGTGCACCAATCGGAAATGAGAACCGTGGTAGTATCTGCAATGAGATTTATTGATTCTTTAGTTCCTTCCCTCTATCCCTTCCTTCTCCGTAGAGACCCTTTTTCAGTCTACGACATTACTCACTCATCTTAATCTCATGATTGTTAGCTACTCAGTTATTTAGAAATTTATTATTTGTACTTACTTTATTTTCATCGCAACAAACAACGCATATTTACACCTTCACATGATTCACTTTACTTCAACAATATTGCATCAAATCCCCGTGTTCGACTTTGAATCATTCTGAGAAACTTGCGATCTCGTTATACTTGGCGAGAGAGCGAGAAAACCTGTGACAAGAATGCTCTATTATCATATATTCACTTGACGCATAATACATATTCTTCAAACCATTGCATGATCATCGCATAACCATTAACGCATATCAACAAAACAATTTATCCTCAACAACTCGGTTTGGTGATTGGATCACAACCAATTATTCATTAGAGGATAAGTGGGACTTAAAGAGTAAGATATAACCTCGAGGATAAAACAACATTTGACCTAGTCGATATTAGGAACAACCTGTGAAGGGTCGACTTATTGATTATGGTTAAATCAAGCGGACAAAAATATATCTACAATGATGGGAGTGCAACTATTGGGCTGGAGTGACCGGTAGTTAACGAATGTTGATTAATTCGTTTTAAAGAGTTTAACTAATTAATCTCAGATCCTTGAAGCTCATGATTTGTAGGTCCATTGGGTCCCCTTACTAACTCACAAATGGACTAAACCTTAGAATAAAGTGATGAGTAAATTTGAAATATTCAAATACGAATTAAGGGAATGAATAATTATATACAATATAATTACATGTTTAATTATCGAATAAAATAAAATTAGAGAATCATCTAATATTTAAATTTGATTTAAAAATTACATGTTCATGATTCTGGAATTGGTAGTTGAATAATTTGATATTTGATATCAAATTTTAACTAATTAAAATAGTTTAGTTAAAATTAGTTTTATTCAAAATTAATCATTAAAATTAATTTTTGTTAAAAATAATTATTTAAATTGAATAAATTAAATTAATTTTATAATTTGAAATTTAATTTCAAATTAAAATTTATATTATATTCAATTTAAACCAAAATTTGGAGAAATTGGGTTTTTCCCACTTCCTTCAATTTGACTTCCACCTCCTAGTTCCATGAGATCGGTGAGCTCTTTGGTCTTAATCTCTTATGAGATTGGATATTGCATGAGGCTATTAGATATATATGTGGTTTTATTAAAAAAAATTCATGCAAAGTCTGAAATTTTGAAGAAGATTGTTGTTCAATTTTTCCTAAAACTTCAGAAAAACAACCAGGGAACTACAACTCAAAGTTCTCATAATTCAAGCTCATTTTAGGATCCACCACCCAATCAAATGTCCTAGAGAATAGTAGGGAAGATCAAGTAGTGGTCTACAAAGAGTTGCTATAGAGATTCAAGTTGGTTTTTGAAGATAGAAAAGTTTTTCAAAGGTATGTCTTCAAAATCCTCTTTCAAGTTTATGAACATGTTTTCTTAGTTGCTAAAATTGATGAATTAGAGTGTTTAATGATCCTGATTGCTTCCGCTAATTGCATGCTAACTCCATCAGTCTCAAGTTCAAACTTAGTAGCTTGTAACTCTTTCTTTAGGTCAGATACAATGCTTAGCAGTTGACAGTTGTCTTCAATAAGATTCTCAACTCTCTTTTGAACAGCTAAGGCTTTTAAATCTTCAAGCCACGTCTGATGGGCTTCCTCATAGGACAATTTATCATGAGAAGTAATAGCTTTGTCAGACTAGGCTTTTGCAACAGAATCATCATGATAGAATGCCTTACAGTCTTCAAGATAGATAAGGGAGAGACTTTCCACTAGTGTACGTACTTCATCGTCTGAAATAATTTGTTTCCTCATCTAAGAAGATAGCTGAAAATCCCTTTTTTTCCCTCTATGAAAGTTAGGACATTCTATCTAGAAATGCCCAAAACCCTCACATTCACAACACCTAAAGTTCTTTTCATGAACACCTCGTCCGCCACTGCCTCCTTTTTCACTTTCAGTTTTTTTGGCAAATTGATTTTCCTATCTTGAAATATTATTACTGTTGATGTTATTCATATCTTTAACATGTGGGGGAACATAGGGGCCACAAGAGGCAGGGTGCTTGCCTCATTGTCTGAGAGCTTTGCCAAATTGTTTTGCCAAGAGAGATATAGATTTGCTAGATTCTCATTAGACTCTTTGACTTTACTTGACAAGTTATCATCATTCACCGAAGCCTATAAAGCAATTCCTTTAACCTTTTTTTCAATTTTATCATCAACAATCATGTCAAACATTTGAATAGAACCAAATAATTCATCAATTTTCATGGTACTAATATCTTGCACCTCTTCTATAGCAGTAACCATCATATCGAATCTTTTAGAGAAAGACCGTAACACTTTACGAACAAGTTTCTCCTCTGAAATTTTTTCTCCAAGCGCAAAAGATTCATTAGCGATATCGAGAAGGCACAAATTAAATTCCACACACTCTCATCATCACACATTTTAAGAGTTTTAAATTGAGTTTTCAACAACTGCAAACTTGACATCTTTACTTTTGATGTTCCTTCATAGGCTACAAGTATCTCACATGCTTCTTTAGCAGTAGCACACGTGTTGATTAACCTGAAAATGTTTTGATCAACCCCACTAAATATAGCATTTAAAGGTCGCGAGTTTCCAAGAAAGGCTTGATCTTCCTCTTCAGACCAGTCCTTTTCAGGCTTTTGACCGATAACCCCATATTCGTCAGTAACTGTTGAATGTGACAGCCATTAAGAACTACCTTCCAAGACTTGCTATCAATATATTTATGAAAAGCAGTCAATCAGGCCTTCCAATAGGAGTAGTTTGACCCATCAAGAACTGGTGGACGTGTTGTAGATCCACTTTTTCTGATCAACTCCATTGAGGATTCAATGAACAAATAGTCAACTTACTCTTATACCAACTGAAAATTAGGTGAATCACAATCATACCAATAGTTAAGAAAAATGTCATTGACAAAAGTAAAGAAAAATAAACAGAAGTAAGATAGAGAAGATACACATAGTGACTTATTAACCCAGTTCAGTATAATCACACCTAGGTCTGGAAGGCTTTCACCATAGGTAAAGAGATTCATTAGAATGTAACTTAGTTTTACAACATACACTTCAACTAAGATTACATAGAATAAGTCTACACATGACTGAATACTAGTGAGCAAGTTAGGCTCCCTTTAACACTGATACTGCTTCTAATGAGCCTATATATTTAAACTCCCCTAATTTGATGTCATAGCAACGCATTCATCCCCTTTTTCACCTGCTAGTTGAAAGAACACTTAACTAACAATTACCACAACATTACGAGGAATCTACTTAGATAGACCAAGCTTCATAAGAACCGCACAACTTCTGAATATCACACTGATTAGATAGGCACACATAACCCACAAGATTCTCTCTTTCTTTTAGCTGATCGACCCTTAAAACACAAACTATGACTTACCCTAAAACTACATATGAGACATAAATAAATACAATCCTTATAAGGCAAGAAAATCACCAATGACAACAAAACAAACAAGAAAAATATTAGCCAAACAAAATTTGCCATCAATAAAGAAAGAATATTGACGCCAAGTCAGAGACAAAATATCCAAAATAAAAGAAAATATTATGAGCCAATCAATATGGATAGGGTTTATAACATGATATACTATGTTTCTAAATATTTTTGTTCTTTTTTAATATAATTCTAAATTTTAAAATTTAATATTCGAAATTCGAATATAATGAAAACATAAAAATGTTGTTTTCAAAATTTTCATCACATAACCTAATAACAGTTTTCAGAAATAGAATTTAGGTTGTCTCCCAAACACATATTTATTGAACTCAGTGAACTTGAAAACATAAAATTGAATATGAACTCTCTACCTTACATGCCCTAAGTTTGTGGTTCGATTTCTCATATCTTATTGCACTAAAAAAAAGTTTGATAATTTTAACAAGTCTCTAATATATTCTTAAATGGTTCAATTTTATATTTTGATAACTCTTGTTGCATATTCAACATTTTTTAAGTTTACCAACTTCTTGAATGAAAAATTGTAAGCATTATGTGATAACAATTTGATGTTTCGTTTTTTAGTTTTCGAAAATGGTAGTTTTTAAATTTCTTTGTAATGGATTTCGTCTTTCTTTAGGAAAAAAAAACATTTGAATTTTTTTTCCAAATAAAAAAAATCAACATTGTTTTGTCTAACTTTCAAACTTGGCATGGGTTTTAAAAAACATGTGATTAGACATCATATTACCAAATAAAGGAACTCACAAGTGGGAGTATGTTTTGTTAATAAGCTTTGTTTTAAATATATATATATATATATATAAACTAAGGATCCATTCTTTTTTTTTTTTTTTTTTTTAGAAACAGACTTGTTTGATAATCCATCGTGTTTCTTATTTCTAAATTTCAAAAAAAAATTCTAAAAATAGGATCAAATTTAAGAAATTACAAAAAATAGTTTTTCCTTATTTTATTTTTCTTTTATATAAAATTGTTTCCCTCATGTGTCAAAAAGCATCCTTGGTCTTTTATATAAGGTATTTTTATTTCTTTTATTTTATTACCATCTTTTATATTTTATTCGTTTTATTTATTAGTTTGGCTATTTCTTAAAAAAAATTGTTGCAATAATTATACTTTAATTTAATTTTGAATTTTAAAATTCTCCCATAGATTTATATATTCTTTTAATTTTCAATTTTCAAACATATATATATATATATATAATTTTTTTATTTTAAATTTTGTAATATGCATGTTTATATATTATTTTAATTTTAATATTTTAATACATTTGAAATCGGCTCTGAAACTGGTTAGAATTTTACGAGGTATAAATTTTGTTCAATAAGACATCCATTTAGCTTAAGTTTAATATTTTACAACCAAAACATTTACATAATAATATAATTGACTTAGACTTGACCTGATATCATTTAAGACGAATAGCTCAAGTGAAAATAATATTGCATATCAAATATGGGAAACATTTAAAAGATAAAACAATAAATGTATTGTTGTTGTCAATTTTGCTTAAACTTATTTGTATTTGATAATGTAAATTTTTCTATAATTATTATTTTCATTTTGATTATGTAAATGTTTTATAATTTTTTTTTTTTTTTTTTTATAATTTGATGCATGTTTTATATTTTTGTTTTACAAAACTAAATTATATTTAAAATATGTATAAGAGAAAAGGTAAGGGAAAATACAAGAAACAAGAAATTAGAAATGATTATCAAACAAATTTCTATTTCTATTTCTTTCTTAAAAAACAAGAAACAAAAATAGTTACCAAACATATTCTTGTTTCTAGTTCTTAAAAAATAAGAAACAAGAACAAGAAACAGGAAACGAGAAACGAGAAACGAGAAATAAAAACTTTATTAAACAGACCCTAAATGGTTAATAAATTAGGTTATAAAAATATTTAATTTCATGTAAAATAGATTTGTTAATTTTAATAAATGGTTGATAGGCTAGACAGAACCCTAACAAAAAAAACTTAATTACATATATGTCATTAGTTAAAAAAATTTGCATACCTATTAAGAAAATCATAAACATTTCCTTTTCTTCTTGTCTATCACTAATAGAATGTTTATCAATAATAAAATCACTAAAGTTATAAGCAATATACACCTATCAAGATCGTAGTTTTAAATTTTCATTTTTGTGTCTAATACCTTCAATTTTGTGTTTATTAAATCTTTGCGTGTTTAATAAATTATTCAGCAAGTTTGCATCTCATAGACCCTTAAATTTTCAAGTTTCTGCGTGATAACGGGCAGAAGTGCACGTTATCATAGTGCTAAGTTCTTAAACAATGCTGGCTTGTGTTGATAAAATGTATTAGATTGCGTCCAAAAAGTATTACATTTATTATATTGCGGTCGCATGCATTCATCGCATAGAAACAATTGATTTTTGTGTTTTTATGCAGAATATGCGTTGACGCAAGGCGGAAATTGTGATCATAGGAAATCATTGGTCGAGAGCAATATTACCGCAAGACTTTGCGGTGATTGTGTTCGCAAACATTTGTTCAAGAAGAATTGCCGCAACTTGGTGGGCACATCTGGGTGAAAGTCATAATTAATCGTGATGGGATAGAAAGCTGATGACGGTCGAATCCGAATTAAGCTGACAGCCGCTAACAATAACAAGTACATTCAGCTTTTCGGTGACAAATATTCGGCGCATCAGTCAGGAAATTAAAGTCATCCCATCTGCGCAATCATGAGAGAGAAATCGCCTTCACCTGAACTATAAATACCAGAGGCATCCTTTAGAAAAAGGGTTCACCAGTTAGAAAATTCATTAGTTAGCTTAGCACGCATTTGTCCATAGTTTTTCCTTTTATTTTAAGGCAGAGCAAGAGAAGAGTAAAGACGCCAGAGATCGCTCAGGGAAACTCGAGAGAGAACCTTGAGGCGTAGAAGCAAAGAGCGGGCCAACTCTCGCGAGAGCGAGATTATCTTTTGAACACAAGTAGAAAAGCAGTGTAAAAGCCTGGGCAGCAAGATATTGCTACCAGGCTCTTTATTCTATCCTTGCATTGTTATTTTATACTTCATCTTTATATTTATACAATGGAAGTTCTTATTCTATATCTGTTCACTCTCTTAGCATGCATGAGTAGCTAAACTAGTCGAATGGGTTAGGAAAAACTAAGCTAACATGACCTAGGAAGTTCATTGCTTGCGATTGTCTTGTGTTATGCTGTGCCAAATACCCCTTTAGAGCTACTTGAGAGAGCTAGGTTAGAATCTAGACTCGAGAGAGCAAAATTAGAACTGCATAAACAAGAGATGGGGACTTAGAGATAAACTCTGTTTGTCAATCTACATCGCATGCATCCTAGAAATGAGAATGATATTATGTGGTCGCCTTATTTGTGTGTGTGTCATTTTGTCATCGCATAAATAAGAATAGAGGATTATGTGTAGGTCTTATAGACTTATCGCATATATCGCATGCGTTCTAGCCTTAGAAGTTGTGGCATTCGCACCGAGAGGTGGTTTACTGTTGTATGCATGCTGCATGATCACATAGCATGAATGCATCCTAGGAAGTGTTAGTCGAAACTTTTCTCAACCCGTTCACCGCATATTCATCACATCCTTCGTGTATTCAACTCTTTTCAAACTCTGCTGCATTTGTTTATTTTCCATTACCACAAACAACAACCTCAATAACTATTTATTTATTTGGTTATCGCAAAATTTTCCTAAAAATTACCACCGCAACCTATTTTTCCAAGTCCCTAAGTTCAACTCTAGACTTACCAGGAAACTCAGTGGGGTTTACACTTGGATTCTGCTGAGAAAACTTGAGTGCTCAACGCATTTTCATCATCGAATTTCATCCACAATTCCACATCATAAAATAACACATCAAGTTTTTTGGCGTCGTTGTCGGGGACTTCGAAAAAATAGTGTGCTAACGGTAATTTTTCTGATTTCTTTGTAAACTCTCAATCTCTGGTGAATTACAACCCGGAGGTTGAGAGAACATTTCGATGTAGATTAAGAGACAACTGCTAACAACAAAAGAGAACACCAAGAATGGCAGAGCAACCGGAAGCAAGGGTCGCTAACGCGAACAATATTGTGGCCAACCCCATCCTTCTGGTGAATGACCGCAATAGACCCATCCGGGACTATGCATCGCCTAACCTCTATGATTTCTCTCCAGGAATCATGAGGCCGGCGTTAGATGGATCGAGGTTTGAAATGAAGCCGGTAATGTTGTAGATGATCCAGGCTGCTGGGCAGTTTGGAGGAAGGCGTGGCAAAGACCCACACGCCCACCTTCGGAGCTTCATAGAAATCTGCAACACTTTTGTGTTCCCAAATATCTCCATCGAGGAAGTTCGACTCACTTTGTTCCTGTTTTCCTTATGCGATCAAGCAAGAAAATGGGCATATTCTCTCGAACCGGGGAAGATAACTTTGTAGGAACAGGTGGTGGAAAAGTTTATGAAGAAGTATTTACCACCAACCGAGAATGCTAAGAGAAGGAAATTAATATCAAATTTTGAACAAGAAGATGAAGAATCGCTCAGCGATGCCTGGGCGAGGTTCAAGCAGCTAGTAAGAGATTGTCTACATAATGGCTTACCAGACTACCTGCAGATGGAGATCTTTTACCAGGGACTGAATCCCTCTTCGCAGACTACTATCAATGCGGCAGCCGCTGGTGATCTGCTAGACAAAACATATGAGGAGGCAAAGAGTATACTTGATCGCATTTCTAAAAATCATGAGGATTGGTGAGAAAGTGATCAAAGATTTAGAATTAAAGATAATGATGCAAACAACGGGGCCATCGCATCCCTGCAAAATCAAATGACTACGATGATGAGTTTGATACAAGGCATCGCAATTAATAATACGGGAGCGAAGAAAGGGAAGGTCAGCGCAATTACTCAAACGACCGCAAGTTGTGTCATTTGTAGAGATGCTCGCCCGATGGAAGAATGTCCAACAAACCCGCAGACGGTATGCTTCATGAGAAATAATCCCTATTCCGATACATATAACCCCGGGTGGCGAAACCACCCAAATTTTGCATGGAAAAATCAACAACAAAGCTTTCAAACTGTGGCACAAAAAGAAGGACCACCCGGATTTTTCCCACAAAACAACGGCCTAACACATAGTCAAGCTAGTAGCTTACAAACACCGTAATCTTCGTCCTTAGAAAGCTTGTTGAAGCAGTACATTGAGAAAAACGAATCAGTGCTTTAGAATCAAGCTACATCCATTAGAAATCTCGAAATTCAAATGGGACAAATTGCAGGCCAACTGAAAAATAAACCACAAGAAGCGTTGCCGAGCTCAACTGAGCTTCCTCACAATGCTAGAGGTACTGGGAAGGAACAATTTTTAGCAGTCTCCTTACTAAGCAACAACATGACTGCGGAAGTAGGGGAGAAGCCCATTGCGACCAACTTGAATGCGGTGACAATCGAAGACCCGTTGACCTATAATTCGAAAAAGCCCGAGAAAATGGACCCTGAAGTTGCGTCCACCCTCAAACCTCTAGATCTTGAGACAGAAGAAGTCCAACCACCAGCAACTCTGCAAATATTGAAAGAGAAACAAAATGATGAAGACAAGATCGCAATAGTGGCCACAACGCAAAATGTTATGATCCCACCGAAAATGGACGACCCAGGAATCTTTACGATACCATGCTCCATCGGAGGGGTCTACAGTGGCCAAACGCTATGTGATCTTGGGGCAAGTATAAACATAGTGCCACTATCAATCTTCAAACAATTGAATGTCGGTACACTCACACCCACAAAGGAAACTCTCCTGCTCGCGAACAGATCTCAAATACACCCTAAAAGAGAGTTGAAAAATGTTGCAATCTCAATCGGTAAATTCATCCTGCCGGCAGACTTCCTCATTTTGGATTATAAAGTGGACAAAGATGCACCCATCATATTGGGACGACCATTCCTTTCGATCGGTCGTGCTCAAATTAATGTGCGCAAAGGGAAAATTGTAATGAATATTCATGGGGAAAAACTCTGGATTAAGGTAGTAAAGATCCCAGAGGACAAAGAAAAGAGGGAAAAGCCATCGTGGACGTGAACAACCCAGCTTGGAATAAGCGGTCCCTGAGTTATTATATAATTCAACCTCATCAGGGACGCAATCCTTTTGAATATCCTTTTTTCTGCATCAAATACTTCATGAACTTTTATCATCTCATTATTTATTATCGCAATTACCTTTTTGTTACCAGCACCGTTCTTAGTCTACAATACCCAAAAAAAAAAAATTATTTTGTTTAAAAATTATTTGACCCTCTCTCTATTTTCTTGCATTGATTGAGGCACATGATTGCGGAGGTATTTCACGAAGAAGCAACTTATCTTATTCCATCACCGCAATCCAAAGAAGATAGATTGCCGCAAAGAAGGATGCATCAATACATAATGCGGGCGACGGCGAAAATTTGGGAGTTGTATTCTTCCTTCACTTTATTTCAAATTTTGCACTATCACATCACATGTTAGTTTTAAAAAGTCTTATCACCGTACCCTGATTGATTACCGCAATCATGTGACATAGATAAATTTAGTAGTTTACCACATTCTGTTTCTTTGCCAAGTATGATTTCAATGATGAAAAATATGCTTCTATTTCTTTCGTATATACTAGAGTCAACTTAGTCTTAAGATAGTCACCTCATGAAATATTTCTAGAAGTTAGGGGTTTGCTAGCTTTCTTTCAAACTCTCTTTACGAAGCTCTAAGAACATCGCATGACTTATTTCAATCTTTTGGCAATGAGAACATTGTTGCATTTTAAATTTGGGGGTGAGGTATTTATTTCGACCTTGCTATTTTGAGGAAAAAAAAAAGAAGAAGTAAAGAGGAAAATAACAACTCCACTGTCAACGCAATGGGGAAATCCATGTTGATAAGAATTAATTTGTGAAGGGCACTTACCCGTAGTTGGATGTCTGCATGACACGCGTGGGGGCAAGCCAAAACGAAAGTAAGTCACCTGGATCAATGCATAAATAAATGACCGCAACTCCACTGCAAAATAGGTATAAGTTTAGTCTGAGGAAGAGTGCATTGCTCGTAGTTGGATGTCTGCATGACACACGTGGGGGCAAGCCAAAACGAAGGCAAGGAACTTGGATCAGCGCAAAGTCAGAAAAAAAAATAATGTCAAGAAATATGCAAGGATAAAATCATTTGGCACCCCAGTAGAAAAGTTTTCTTTTTGAAATAAATCATGTGATGTTCCAGAATATAGTAAAGTTCTTTTGAAGGTTAAGCTTGCAATCCCTAAGTCTTAGAAATATTTTTAGAGGAGACTTGAATAAGACTTAAGGAAACTTTGGTATATAGGATTTGAACGAAGTATCCTTGAGAAATCTAGGAAAAGAATATTGTGGTCGACTTGCTAAAGGAGATATTAGCTTATGCTTGAGGACAAGTATTGTTTAAATTTGGGGGTGTGATAACGGACAGAAATGCACGTTATCATAGTGCTAAGTTCTTAAACAATGCTGACTTGCATTGATAAAATGTGTTAGATTGCGTCCAAAAAGCATTAAGTTTATTATATTGCGGTCGCATACGTTCATCGCATAAAAACAGTTGATTTTTGTGTTTTTATGTAGAATATGCATTGACACAAGGCAGAAATTGCGATCATAGGAAATCATTGGTCGAGCATAGCATTACAGCAAGACTTTGCGGTGATTGTGTTCGCAAACATTTGCTCAAGAAGGATCGACGCAACTTAGTCGGCACAACTTGGTGGGTGCATCTAGGTGAAAGTCATAATTAATCGCGATGGGACAGAAAGCTGATGATGGTCGAATTCGAATTACGCTGACAGCCGCTAACGATAACAAGTACATTTAGCTTTTCGGTGACAAATATTTAGCGCATCAGTTAGGGAATTAAAGCCATCCCATCTGCGCAATCATAAGAGAGAAGCCACCTTCACTCCAAAACTCTATAAATACCAGAGGCATCCTTCAGAAAAGGGATTCACCAGTTAGCTTAGCACGCCTTTGTCCATAGTTTTTCCTTTTATTTTAAGGTTGAGCAAGAGAAGAGTAAAGACGCTGGAGATTGCTCAGGGCAACTCAAAAGAGAACCTTGAGGCGTAGAAGCAGAGAGCAGGCCGACTCTTGCGAGAGCGATATTATCTCTTGAACACAAGTAGAAAAGCAGTGTAAAATCCTAGGCAGCAAGATATTGCTACCAAGCTCTTTATTTTATCCTTGCATTGTTATTTTGTACTTCATCTTTATATTTATACAATGGAAGTTCTTATTCTACATCTGTTCACTCTCTTAGCATGCATGAGTAACTAAACTAGTCGAATGGGTTGAGAAGAACTAAGCTAACATGACCTAGAAAGTTCATTGCTTGCAATTGTCTTATGTTATGCTGTGCTAAATACCCCTTTAGAGCTACTCGAGAGAGAGTCTAAAGAAAGAACCTAGGACTCGAAAAAGCTAGGTTAGAATCTAGACTCGAGAGAGCAAGATTAGAACTGCATAAACAAGAGATAGGGACTTAGAGATAAGCTCTATGTGTCAACCTGCATCGCATGCATCCTAGAAATGAGAATGATATTATGTGGTCGCCTTATTTGTGTGTCATTTTGTCATCGTATAAATAAGAATAGAGGCTTATGTGTAAGTCCAATAGACTTATCACATATATCGCATGCGTTTTAGCCTTAGAAGTCGTGGCATTCGCACCGAGAGGTGGTTTACTGTTGTATGCATGTTACATGATCGCATAGCATGAACGCATCCTAGGAAGTGTTAGCCGAAACTTTTCTCAACCCGTTCATCGCATACTCATTGCATCTTCCATGTATTCAACTTTTTTCAAACTCCGCCGCATTTATTTATTTTCCATTACTGCAAACAACAACCTCAACAACTATTTATTTATTTGGTTATCGCAAAGTTTTCCTAAAAATTACCATCGCAACCTATTTTCCCAAGTCCCTAAGTTCGACCTTGGACTTACCAGGAAACTCAGTGGGGTTTACACTTGGATTCCGCTAAGAAAACTTGAGTGCTCAACGCATTTCCATCATCACATTTCATCCACAATTCCACTCATAAAATAACGCATCACTGTGCGATATGTTATCAACTTTTGACATTTTATAAAATTAAAAACTTTAATGTATAAAAAAGTTGAAGGTTTTGAGTTTTATTAGACACAAAATTCAATTTTATGTTTAATAGATAATCGTCAAATTAGGTCAAACTGACGCTTGTCCAATGCAAAAAAGTCAAGGAAGTTGGTGACCTGATGACAAGGGAGCCAACGACCGAAGCCCCTGTGAACGGTTGCCGTAACTATAACGGTCTTTTTCAAAGTATAAAGAAATGAAAATACAAAGAATAAAAAAATTTATTATCTCGTATCATGAGATAATGCAATTCAAATACAATCACAAAATCAGATATTCAAATTTATCAACCCACATATCATTAAATATCAAAAGAATGAATGGAATGTGAGATGCTATAAAGTCAAGAGTTTGTTCCAATGTTATTTCAAGCTAATTAAAGGAGAAGCCAATGAAATGACTCGTGATCCTTCAAGAGAATTCACAAAACTACTTAGGGTGTCATTAGAAAATGGTTCACCCCTCCTAAGAATCTTTCAAGGTGAATTTTAATGTAGTTGTCTTTAACAGAAGTGTAGGAATTTGAGCTATTATTCATGAATATATTGATGACACTAATTATGGGGAGCTACAAATGCATGTATGGTTCTATTGAGTTTATGAGGTTCAAAATTTTATTAATTCCATTCGTGATTTGCAACTATAGCATAGCGATTCATTACAAAGTTTTCTCCTTATCAATATTGCAAGTGTAACTCTATTGCGCATCATTTAGTTTTTCACTATCAAAAGATTTAGATATTAGTGGTTCGATTAGATGATCATCCACAAATGAGTGAATTTTGCTCTCCTTTCTGATTTACACATTCCTTTTAAGTTTTTTCTTTTTTAATATGTTTTCTATTTTACTTAAAATACATATATATAGTTTGCTCATATGTAGATAAATTAATTCTTAAGTCAATATGCTTATCTAAATATATTAAATTATAGAATATAAAGTTTCTATAATGTCATAATTTTTTACATTTCTCTCATTCTTTTTTCAAGTTTAAAAGTTTAAAATTTTATATTCCACAAAATTCCACTGACAATTTGGGAGGAGAGAAAAAAAAACTCTTATAAATTGAAAAATTCCTAAAATATTTAAACTTTTAGCAAAAAGTTTCAAAAATATTTTTAACAAGAGGTTACAAAAGTGCTTACTTTTGAAACTTTTTGCTATAGAGTGTAAATACTTTTAAATATTTTTTTATATTTAAATAAATAGAAAAATTCCTAAAATATTTATACTTTTAGCAAAAAGTTTCAAAAATACTTTTAACAAAATGTTACAAAAGTGCTTACTTTTGAAACTTTTTGCTATAAAGGGTAAATACTTTTAAATATTTTTTATATTTAAAAAGGTCTCTCTGGAAAACTACCTTTATTTTTTAATAAAAACACAAGGACAGATTGAAAAAAGCATCTTTAAAATAGGGTGGTTAGGGTGGTTAGTTGCCGTTACCATATATAACCCTTAAATTTTTAATGATAAAAATTGAACTCTCAAACTTATACAGTATTGTAATTTCTATAAAAAAAAAAATTATATAATTATTTGAATTGACCCTCAAACTTACAATAGTTGTAGAAATTGAACTCCCACTAACAGAATATGAACTATCAAACTTATACAATTATTAAAATTTCTACAACCATTGTAAGTTCAAGAGTCCAATTTTAATACTTGTATAAATTTGAGAGCTCGATTTTTATAATTGAAAGTTTGAAAATATAATTACAACTGTCACTATATTTTTACATTTTCTAAAAAAAAATTAAAATCAAAGTAAGCACTAATAAAAATTATTAAAATATTGAAGACAAATTAGAAATATACAAGTTAATTTAGACATCGCTAACTAACTATAAATCAAAAAGTTTGGCTAGGAATAGATAGCTCTATTCACGTGATTATAGAACCTCACAACTAAAGACATCATTGACAAATTTTTTTCCCTAAATTTTTAGCGGACTCAAATCGACCGATCGGGTAGAATACCGACTTGAACGAGCCTAGTATAAGTATGACCCTAAACTAAAGTCGGTTCCTTTTGATCGGTCGGGTCGAGAGTAGTTGAAAATGGACGCTATGAGGATTTGCCACCTAAAAATATCTCAAATAAACAGTAATATAACGACGGACATAGAAAAACCCTATTTCCCAATCTCCTCTTCTTCGTCTCTTTGAGGAAGGTAATCCAAATTCCCCTCCGTCCAGCAGAATTCAAAAGTAGCATCAAGGAAATACAGCATAAAAACAAGCAGAAATGAAGAGGAAAACATAGGAATAGGTCCAAAGATCCACAAAAACAGAGGAAATGAGAAGTAGAAGGCTCGTAATCCCAAGGACCAGAAATAGCTGCCTCTATTCACCGTCGCTGCCACGTATTCCGCTGTGAGGCGTTGATGGTGATCGTCGATTGCAATTTTCTTGAAAGGTGTATTGATGAGAATGCTGGCATGGCTATAATACCTAATGGATTGAACATTGAACAAAAACGCCACGAGAAAGCAAAGCAAAATGGCGAAGAATTTGATTGAGAAACTGAACTGACTTGTATCACCGAGTACTACTAATGGAGATTCGCCATGGCCGCCGCTTGTCATTAAGACGGCGATTAAAGAACAGAGCATTATCGCCGTCGATGCCAAAAGAGTAGACGCCATTATGTTGTTCCTTAGCGTTTGGACAGCGAGGACGCCGTTCTTTGATGCATCCTAAATCACCAATTCCGAATTTTAGTTTTGCAATATAAAGGTCAAAAAAGAAAAACACAATAGCTCTCCTCCTTTTCCTACATACACCAAAAAAATGACTTTTTAATAATCTTTTCAACAAAAATAAATTGCCACCTAATTTTTCTTTATATATATATATAACAATTTCATATATTGGGATAAAAAAAATTGTTACAAATTTGACCTAATTTTTATACATCAGTTGAGATATAAATTATTTTTTTCAAAATAAGGAAATTATAATTTTTTTCAATATTTCTTTTTCTTCTGCCCCGACTCTTCTTACATTTTTCACCTCTAAGTACTTCTTGTCTCCCCTTATTGTGAGAAAGCAATAGTGAAAAAACCAAAAAAAAACAAAGTTGCCCAAAAAGTTAGGAAACTTTGTTTTTTTTTTTTTTAGAGAAAGTTGGTTTTGGCCACAAATTTTTAGGTTAATCTACACAAAAACACAAAAACACAAACAAAAAAAAAAAGAAAAAGAAAAAAGAAAAAAGAAAGAAAAGAGTGAGGAGTGAGCTTAAATTTTGAGTGATACATTGATACTCTTCCACTCATTCCCTTCAATCACAAATGAAAAAGAAAATATATAAAATATCTTTATTTAAAAAGAAAAAGTTTATCATATACAGCTTATAATTGAAACACTTTAGTGAGATGGACAGATGCACCAAGAACTTTCAAACTATCTATTAATTTCCTAAACTTTTAATCTTATATCTTATGTATAATAAATCCTCGACTAATTCAAAAATCTGAAAAGCAAATTTGTAATTCTCAACATTCATACACTAAATAGATATGAACTTCATAGATAAATTTGTAATTAAACAAAAAAAAACCCTAAATTATAAAAAAAAATATTAAAAAAACTAAAATATAACCCTTGATTTTAAATTTTTTTAAAAAAAAATTGGAACTTGAAAGAACAATATATGACCCAAATTTATAGTATTTTTATTAAAAGATAATATTGGTTAATAAATGGGAGTAAAGTGCAACTAATCATTCCTCATTTTTATAAGTTTTGGAAAGCTTTATAAAGGACTAAAAAGGAAAGAAAGAAAAAAAAAAGAGTAATTTTTTGAAAAGGAAAAGAAAGAAAGAGTAGGGTTGTGAAATGTTAGTTAAACCTCCATCATAGCACGAACCCAGAAGCGACGATTGATAGCATTGATACCGATGACGGTCTTATTAGGATGGGTGATAATCCTATAAAACAACCATATATGATATCCCACCATTACTCCCACTCCTGATGATACCAAAATGTAATCAACTATCTTTTTTTCCATTCCAATAATAATGCCTCCCTTTTTATGCTATTTCTTCTTCTACCACTACACTATACAACAACAAAAAGCATGTATATAGATAGATAGGAACCCCAAGAATCAATGCAGAAATAATAAAGAAAGAAAGAATTGTGTTGATGATGACTCAAGTTGTTATATGGATGTGGCAGTGGAACTCACAAAAATGGAACACAACAAAACACTTGGCTTCCCCACTCCTATTCCTATTCTCTTTAAATTAATTGTAAATACAAGAGGTTGTTGGTGGTGTTTTTGGCTTGGTCAAACTTCTTATCCCAAGGTGGGCCTTCATTCTAGGGCTTTCTGTTTTCCCATTTCACTCTACCCAATAATTCAATCATTGTTCAAGACCTTTAACTTTATACTTTCTTTTCTAAATTTTTTAAGTTTCTAAAATACTCTAAAAAAAAAATTAAAAAATATAACTACGGTTAATTTTCGATAGAAATCATTAAATGATGAAAAATAAAGAAATAAGGCCATATTAATTGTTTGTATTCATATAATAGTAATGATATTTTTTTTAGTTTAAAGATATTTGTTAAACTTTAAATACTTTAAAGATATTTTTACTAACGGTTTTCATCTAAAAGGTATTTTTGAACTTGTTTTGAAATTTTAAGATTACTTTTTTAACTTTTGAAAGTTCAAATATAATTTTAACATAAAGTATAAAGTTTGAAAATATTTGATATAATTTAACCTAATTGTTTTGCGCGAGTCCAAGGGCTTATAGGACAATATAACTGTAGTTTTTTTTTTGTATTAAAAAAATTAGAAAAACAGGTAATTTTGAAACTAATTACTAAAAATATGCACTTTTTTTTTGTTTTTACTGAAATGTGTCATTTATAGGGTCCACAACATGATTTTTAATAAACTAATAGGTTATTGGGTCTATCACAAACATTTCTGTTGATTATTTATATTGGGTCTATCACAAACATTTATGTTGCCTTTTAATTCAGTCAATTTCTTGATCAAGTGAGTTTCATGGCTAACGCCTGCATTAATTAAAAAAACACCAACAGAAAGAGTAACGATTCTATTAATCTCAGACTGCTATACATGAGAATGTAGTCAACAAAATTTCTGGCTGATGTTGGAACCTTTTCCTTGTCATCTAAGAAACAAAATAATGGAAATGACCAATCAAGCTGGTCAGATTGGTGTCCAAAATCATATGGATGAGCAACTATATGTTGGGGAGCTTATGAACCCTGTGTTAGTTGTATGGAATGATTTCTCGAAAGTGTCAACTACTTTACCTTCTGCGGCAGCACGTTTTTCCATCTCGACCCTTCTCTGGATACTTGCCAGGTATCCAACAATAGCAAACATAGGCGGCCGACGTTCCATTACAGGCTGCTCAAGTTTTGAATCACACACACAAATGTAAAGGTCAGCAGTTGGTTACAAAAACAATTCAACTAATGACACACTTCAAAAGGGAGTTTTTCACACACGAGTGACCTGCTATTTACCTGTATGCAAAGGGTGATAATATCAGCACAGCGAGAGAGAACCTTGGAGGATAATGTTCCTATAATGTCAGGATCAATAATCTCATCTAGACTCCCACAGTCGTGAAGCTGAAATGAAGCCCATCTCGACAGAGATTGCTTGACCCCTGGTCTCAAACTGTGTGACAATAATCAAACTATTCATAATTTGGAACTAGCTAAGGGATGAGAAAAGATAGAAGAGACAACCAAGAGGTAGGATATGGCATACTCATTCGGTTTCTTTCCGGTAATAAGCTCCAGAAACAACACTCCGAATGCATACACATCATTTTTGGTATAATCAATCCCAGATTGCCCATATTCAGGTGCGAAGTAGCCAGTGTCGGCAAAAGCAATTTGAGCAGCCTGTTTTCATTAGTATTTAATTAGTAAAATGGCTGATAATTCTCTGTTTCCATATTCATTAAAAGTCAGTTAAAACACGTAGATCTCCACATCAATAGATAACAAATTAGTTCCCAAGACAGCATTTCTAGAGGTCTATGAGCAACTCATCAGCTAAAAGTTAAAAGGTAAAATTGAACATCCCTTGCATTAATTTTTGTTTATGAAAAGGTTGTAACCCAGATTACCGTTTCAAGAATTTAAGGCGGTTTATCATTTGTCAAATGCTAAGCATATTACTCTTCAGAAAAAAGAAAAAAAGAAATGCCAAGTATATTCAGGATGTAGCGTGCCTTGATTTTAACTCTATTGCTTACAAGAGGCTTTAAAACAGACAAACCACAGTCACAAATCTTTGGCATGAATTCTTCATCAAGCATGATGTTGGCGGCCTTCAAATTGCAGTGAGCAAATGGGGGGGAAAAGGCATTATGCAAGTAACTGAAAATGCAGAAAGACAACGATTATAACCCCAGAAAATATAAGCTGTTTTGGAGCCTCATTAGACAAAGAGACACATCAAAAGTTAGTGGTATAAATATAAAATGCACTCAAGAAAATTCAAAATTTTTCAACAACAGAGGTTAGGAAGCCACGTTCCCCAAGCAAGTCTTTAGATCAGAAGTCTCAGTCCTGACTATTAATGTACTTACTCCAAAGCCTTGGCAACTCCATGAGCAATTTGGATCCGGACACTCCACGATACAGGGTTGTGTGCTACACTGTGTAGAGCATCGTCAAGAGACAGATTCCTGACATACTCATAGGCTAGTAAATGTTGCCCATTCTCCACACTGTATCCAAGAAGGCTAACAATGTTGGGGTGCCTCAAACGAGAAACAGTGCAGACCACATCCAAAAATTGTTGTTCTTCTGTGAAAGAGAGTGCCGCCATATCAACCCTTTTCACAGCCAAAATCTAGTCCAAAAGATAAATATATTTAGATTTTCCCTTCATGTAACTTGCATCAAATATGAGTATCATTTTGAAAAGTAAGTTAGTAATACTGATTCAAGTGTGCTCATTATACTTGGCCATCAGGAAATTCAGCTTTATAGACAGACCCAAGAGATCCCTCTCCAAGAAGGTTTTCTTCACTGTACTTGTTAGTAGCGGATTCAAGCTCTGCCACAGTGTAAGTTTTTGTTTTTTCTGGGAACCTGGATCTCTTAGAGAAACTTCTGCTATATACCCCCTCAGTTCTAGCATGACGAGTGGGACAGGCATGATTCAGACCGCCATCTGTGACTGGAGAACTGAGAGGCAATATATGGGGGCTGCCATCTGGTGCAGTGGAATAACCATCCATCACAACACAAATAGAGAAAAACATAAAACGTGTAAAGAAGACATTAATTGCAAAAGGCACATGCAGAAGTTTGAAACCAAAATTGGTTTAATTTCTTAGTAAAAGATTGATACCGAAATTAAATAATATCTGTAAAGATAATGACATTCATACTTAACCAAATGACCGGAAACAAGTAGATAAATATATACAATGAGAGTTTTTTCCCCTACTCCTATGGTGAGAATTAAACATTTAATACTAAATTTCACTGAAACGTAAATCTTTGTTCTCAAAATTTAAAAACCTCAAGAAAATAATGAAGCGGAAATAATTGAATCATTGGGTTCGTTGAATATCTTCACATGTCTTTAGAAATCATGATGGTAAAACCATAAACTTCAGTATATTGAGCCCTCCAGAACATTAAAAAAGAAAAAAATGTTGGAATCAGGAAAATACCAACAGGAAAGGTAGTACAAATATAGGAGAAAACATAGTGATCAAATGTTCCGTGGTTTCATTAAATGATCCTTCATTTTAAGATATTTATGTAACTTGTTTAGTGTAATTATGCTTCACCATATACATCCCAAAGTTACATTCAAGAACGTGGCAGTTAGTGTCTATTTATTCATCCCAAGAATGCAAGCACAATTAGCAAATACAATATGAGAAGATCATTCACCTTCAGCTTTGCTGACTGGAAGAGACACGTCGACATGCTTCATGCTCCTTTGCTTTGCACATATTTGTGTCTTGCAGATTGCAATAAAGAGAGCTGCAAAGATTATTGCAAAACCACCTCCACTGGCCACCATAGCTATTCCACCAGGACCCAATCTTTCCTCCCCTTTCCCAACCTTTTTCTTATAGGGACATTTCTTAATAATAATTGGTTCTGTTAATGGAGGGCTACTATTGTTTTCTGTCAAAGGTGTTGTTTCCACAGAAAAATCCCAGGGTGGAGAGTTACTTACATCGAACCTATTTCCCCCAATCCTAATAAGGGATTGAGAGGCAACATAAGAGAAGAATCTTAGAGATAATTAATGCCTAGTTTAGGTGAAAGAAAGTCCCCAACTGGTAAGAGATCAAAAACCTCACCATAAATTTGGAATTGTCTTAAAATGCTCTGGAATAGTGCCACTAAAGTAATTGTCTTGGATATTCCTAGTAAAGTGTAATGCGAGTTAAAAGATTACATAGTGACAAAAGTTGAAATTCAGTAGAAAGGTAATTGAAAAACATACAAATCAGTTAATGGAAGGTCAGATAAGCAGGAAACTGATCCTGTGAATTTGTTTTTCTGCAAGAACCTAATACGCTAGATATTAATGAAATTAATAATTTGTATTAAGTGATGTATCAAAAAGAAGAAATAATCGGTTTGAAAAAACCCACAGTCTATTGAGATTAGTCAGAGAAGCAAATGAACTTGATAAATCTCCAGTGAAATCGTTGTATGACAGATCCCTGTACAATAAGAACAGTCAACGGTTAAACCAGCCTGACCAAAAGGTATCTGTTGGTTAAGATTCAACAGATACTTATACTTTATTACCTTCAATCTCATTACATAAAAAAAATAATAAAATAAAAATAAATAAATAAAGATTAAGGTCTGATAAAAAAGAAGAAAGAGATATATCCACCACCATCAACATGTTAGTTCAAGATGCCAATTATGGAGGTCATTCCATTGACTTCACTCACTATGAGAAAATATATCCAGTCTGTATCCTCTTTCTTGGTAATGGAAAATTAACCACACTTCCATTTCAGAAGAAATAAGATGAATAGTGAAAAAAAACATACATCTCCACAAGATTTTGTAAGCCAGAAAAAGCATTCCCAAGGGGGCCAGATAGGACATTATGGCTTAGGTTCCTGCACATATAAGAATTTGGGTTCAGATGAAATAAACATTAGGACAGGCAGTTACAGGTCTAGGAGTTGCTCGCAGATGTGGAAGATTTTTCAAGTTAGATCAAGTATGAAAGATTCTGCCTCAAATAGTAGAATGCCATATTACTACATATAATTAAAGAAACCGACATAATCTCTAAGAAAACAGGCATGTGACTAAAGCAAGACATGTAACTTACATATATGTGACATTTGGAGGTAAGCCAGAAGGAATTTCACCCAGAATTGTATTGGAACTAGCATCCCTGACGGAAAAAAACCATCAAAAAAATTATTTTTTCTTTTGAGCCATTATCGAAGAAAGTGGTTACATTCTTACAGTTGCTTCAAATTATGGAGAAGATAAAGCTGGTCTCCAAGATTCCCAGAAAGGTTTAGTCTATTAAGCTTACTGCATAAAAAGAAAACCTCTAAGTTGCCAGTGCGACGACAAAGTCAAAGTAACAATGAGGGTTGAGTTAAGTAGATTACAGGTTTATTACAGATGAACCAACACAAAACACCCCAGTCCACGTTCCATCACAAGGATCCCCACCATCTGTTCTCCATCCTATAAGCTCAGGTGGGTAGTTTAGGGTACTATATAGATTGAGAAGAGCTATAACTGTACAGCACAAAGTAGAAGTTAAGTCCAGTACAGGACATTGGAAAGCCAGATATAATTGAGAATTGACAAATTAAGTTTCCAGTACAGGACATTAGAAAGCCAGATATAATTCAGAATTGACAAATTAAGTACATGTTTAGGAATGATTCTGAAATGTTTAAAATCACTTTTATTATGTTTAAAATCACCTCGAAACATACCTTTCATCACTCAAAACCAATTCAATGTTTAATTTTACACGTTTAAAAGTGATTTTGATCGTTTCAGGATCAATCCCAAAACATGCCCTAAATAGTCAACCCACATAGTCAGATCATTTCTTTATTTCAATCCCTCTTTCCCCCTTCGTAATTCCTAATTTAATTCTCCAAGAAACTAACAGAGAAAAGTTCAATCAAGAATACAAAAACGAGAAGATGATGATTAGGGTTACCATCGAGCGGGTCAGTAAAGCACTGAACGACTGAAGTCATAATTGCGAAGAAGACAAGGACACTGAAATACAGTAAGGGACGGAGATGGGCCATTTCTTGAGAGATCACTAATCACCAGTTTGGACGTTTTTTTTTTTTTTTTTTTTTTTTTTTTTGCTTTAATCACTAAAACAAAACAAAATGACCAGAATTCAGAAAACAAAGAGACAATTCATAGTAAACCCTAATGGAAATAAGCTGTAAAGAACGTGATTGATTGAGTTATTGTAAAGAACGTGATTGATTGAGTTATCTTTTTTAGGGGAAATGCTTTTCTTAGATTTTCTTTTTTAATTTAAATTGAAGAAATTTAAACAAAGGTCAAAAGAAACTATAAAGAACGTGAAAAGGTCAAAAGAAATTGAAGAAGAAAACAAAGAAAATCGAGAATTCTTACTTTGGTCCCAGAAAGCAGAGCAGAGCGGAGTTTAAACTGAGAGTGGCAATGGAGAAGACGAAGTTCTTTGAGTACAGAACAACTGATGAGCTGGCGTCCACGTAAGTTAAATCCGTTAAGTCGTTGAGACCACGTGTATTACTCATGCACCCATTTTTCCCTCCACTAACAAAAATTTATTTGTAAATAAGTTAACTTATTTTCTTATATATCTGTTAAGTGGTTGAAACCACTTATATTTGTAAATAAGTTAATTTATTTTTCTATATATATACAATTATACTTTTTTTTCTGTAAGGTATGGAGTTGTGATATTGTTGAGATCTAGGGAAAAAAAAACATAAATTTGCAAAATTTTTACTGATAGAAAAAAAAAATGTCAAACTATTTATAAAAATAGCAAAAAAAAAAAAATACTTCTATCAGCATCTATCAGTGATAGAAACTTATGTATGTGTTCTTGAAAAATGAATATTCAAGAACACATACATCAATAAGCAAATTTAGCTCACAATGTACTTCAAATCTCAAAAGTTGTCACAAAAACTACCATAGTACATGAATTACCCACAAACTACCATTGTGCAACCCACAAACTACCATAGTGCAACCCACAAACTCCATGGAATTTAATGATTATAAATAATAAATAATTATTTATTTTATGTTAAATTATCATTTTGTTTGTTCCTATATGGTTTCTACTTTTTTTGTTAGGGTTGTTTTTAAATATAGAAAAATGAACCAAAATATTTACAAAATATAACAAAATATAAAAATTATCAATGATAGATACGGACACTGATAGAAGTCTATTGTGTCTATTAGCGTCTATCATTAATAGTTCTAAAATTTTGTTATATTTTATAAATATTTTCAACAGTTTTATCATTTGAAATAATTTTCCTTTTTGCTATAAAAATCTCATCATCAAACAAGTTTATAAAATATCTCTTTGGAGTTCTCTCTTGATTTCATTTATCCAAGAATTTTTTTTCACCAAACTAAAAAAACAAACAGGTTTATAAAAATTTTATCATTCAAACAATTTTTCATGCTTCACTTAATCGCATATACTTGAGATATGTTAATTTAGACATCTTGAAAATTGTTTACGAATGTAAAAATTGTTTGAAAAATAATCAATTTTCAAACAAATAATTCATAATCCATAACACAATCAATCGTGTTTGAAGAAATATAAAGTTGGAATAATCTTATTTATTTTTTAAAAATAAAAAAAACTCGACAACGTTTTATGGGAACAAAAACACGTTGGAACGGACACACTTTTTCATTTTAAGTTTTAAAATATGTGATTTTTAAAATTTTAAATCTTTAAAACCTTTCACTTTTCCTTATGAATTTTTGGGACATATATCTCATTTATATCCTAATTTTAGCATGACTTAATTATAAAACACTAAATTACTATATTAAAGTTGATAGTTAAATCCCATATCCCAAGAATAAACGTCTTTTTTTTCACTTTGCGCTTTTTGCTTTTATGATTTCAATCGTCACAAAATAATAAGAAAAAAGTATTATAAGACGCCAAAACTTTGCTCGAGTGAATATACAATTTCTCCAAAGAATACAAAATTGATTTACTCTTTAACCATGAAGTCAAAACTGTCTGTACATGAGACGACAGAGAAGATTCTTACTAGAGAGTCTATACACAGGAAGAATATTAGTCGATGAAAAATCGACTAACCTTCTAAAATGAGGTGGAAGCATAGCTGTATGCTGGTGAACTTACGAAGCCAGTGTTGGTAGAACGAAAAGATTTCTCAAAATGATCCACTTCAGTTCCATCTGCTGTAGCACGTTTCACCATTTCCATCTTTCTTTGAAGATTTGTTAGATGTTCCACTATTTCAGACATTGGTGGTCGGAATTCCTTCACAGGCTGATCATCCATAGTTGAAATACACAAGAGAATTATTAGAAGAAATTGATATATACATCAGAAACTATGTATACTTTTAATCTATCAGGTTTATATTTTTAAATTTAATAAGAAACTGACCTTTAAATTCTTAGAATGGTGTCTATTAAGTCTTTAAACTAAACAATATCAATAGGCTTTTAAACTTTTAGGTTATGCCTATTTAAGCCTCCCAAAAAATTCAAATAAAACTCTTAACTTTCAATTTTGTCTCATCTATCCTTAATTATGTCAATTCAACATTTATACCACCGAATGCTTGAAGCTACTTAAAATAAGTCTACCAAAACCCTCAAATAATACAGCCACCTTACTATGTAAATGTTAAACTATGGTAGACATATATTAGACATAAACTAAGGCACATTAAAAATTCATTAGATGGCCTGTGCTTCACTGCTAATTACCTGCACACAAAGGGAGATAATATCGACAAAGCGTGAGAGAGCCTTGGAGGAAAATGTTCCTTTGATGCCTGGATCAACCATCTGTTCTAAACTCTCGTTGTCATGAAGTCGAGATGAAGCCCATTTAACCAGCGATTTCTCTTTCCTTGGTTTCGAACTGAGTAAGAAGAACAAAATTATATACTGAGACTGCAACAAGAATATGAATAGGAAGAGAAAACAAAGAGAAGTTTGGATGAATTATACTTGTCAAATGGTTTTCTCCCTGTGACGAGCTCCAAAAGCAACACTCCAAAAGAATACACGTCACTTCTGGTATTATCAAATCCTGGCTGACCATGTTCAGGTGCAAGGTAGCCTCTATCGCCACTGACAATCTCAGAAGCCTGTTTTCATGAGAAAAATACCATAAGCAAACAATGAGAAGTTTAAAATTGTAGAAGTGGATATTTACCGCATCCCTGTCCAGTTTATAAACAAGGTCTCTAATCCAAAAAACATATTCTCATCAGTATTATACCTTCGTTTTAACTCTATTGGTCACAAGTGGCCTCAAAACAGACAGCCCACAATCACAAATACGAGGTATCAGTTCTTCATCCAGTAAGACGTTGGCAGCCTTCAGATTGCAGTGAGCAAATGGAGGGAAAAAACTTGTATGCAGATAACTGAAAACCCGAAAGGAAAACAGTTAAAAGCCTCAAGAATACAACTATTAATGAAAACATTGTCTCAAGGTAAGAGAAACTGGTTTTAAGGTATGAACCACAAGTTTTTATACATCACAGAGAATAACATAAAATCGCAGATGAACTAAAAATCTTTGGCTCTCTTAAGTTTGGGGGACTTCTAATTAGTCCAAGGTCAGACAATATGAACTTGATGATCAAATAATTTACTTACTCTAAAGCCCTAGCAACTCCAAGAGCAATCTGGAGACGGACAGTCCATGAGAGAGACATGTATGCTTCACAGTGTAAAGCGTCATCAAGAGACAGATTTCGAACATATTCATATCCGAGCATATGTTGTCCATGCTCTACACAATATCCAAGCAGTGTAACAATGTTTGGGTGCCTCAAACGGGAAGCCGTCCATACCACATCCAGAAATTGCTCTTCTTCTGTAAATGAGAGCTCTGCCATGTTGATATTTTTCACAGCCAAAACCTGGTTAGAGATTAAAAGTCAGAAAAAAGTTTGTGGAGGTCAGGTCAAACTTTGCTCGTATTGGAATTATTATATTTACTTGGCCATCAGGAAATTCAGCTCTATAAACAGCACCAAGAGATCCCTCTCCCAGAAGATTCTCTTGACTAAAGTTGTTTGTAGTGGATTGAAACTCTGCCAGAGTGTAAATTTTTGTTCTCACTGGGAGCCTGCATCTCTTTGAAAAACCTTTTTTTCCAGAAACTTTCTCGGTTCTCGTGTGATTTAATAAAGGTATAGGCCTTGGACCACCCATGAGTAGAGAACTCAGGGGAAAGCTTTGTGAGCTCTCTTCTGTTGCAGTAGACAAACCATCTACCACAGAAAAGAATTGCTTAAGATCTGGGAAAAAATCCTAGTCCAGAGGCAGAGGCGTGCTTGACATTGACAGAACAAGCAGTCAGAGACTGAGAAAATGAATTTCAATATTTGTAACTACCTCGGCACGTATCAAAAGTTTGGAGCCAAACTCACAAAGGGAAACGAGTCCCCATGTTACTATGAGAGCTTTTGCATTTTCATCATACTAAAAAAATGGGTACCCAAAGTACAAATATTCCGTTTCAAATCTTAGACGAATTAAAAAAAAAAAAAACAATGTTTTTTGTATGATTGAACTATTACGTTTTTCAAGTATCAACATTCCCATTTCCACTGCGACATATTAACTCTGAGACCTCGAAAGACACCAAAGTAGTATGTTGAAATCAGAAATATATCTGTCGAGATATTAGGAAAGAACAAAGACCTATGGGGCTAATCTATGTCAGATATCTACCAGTATAGTAGGGTTTTCTTTAAACATTCAATTAGTTATAAGGATTAGCTAATAAGCTTCGATCTATTTATAGTTAAACATCACCAATACCACAAAGTGAAGACATTTGGCAATGAAAGAGCAAAAATCTGCAAGAACCTTATAAGGAGAAGGATTCACCTTCAGCTTTGCCCAGAGGAAGAGAACGGGGTAACATATTGCCAATCTTCAAATTTATTTTCTTTTCATGAACTTTCTTCATGCCAAATACGAAAAAGAGAGCTGCAAAGGTAACTACTAATGTTAACCCGCCTACCAGGAGAACAATTCCACCCGGACCAAGCCTTTTCTTCTCATGCCTCACTACACCCCGAGAGGGATAATTCTGGATGGCGTTCGACTTGGTTGTTGGAGGACCACTGATGTTCTGCTCCATCGGTGCTTTTTCCAGGGGAAAGTCCCAAGGTGGAGAATTGACTTCTGGACGAAACCTATTGCCCCCAATCCTAAACAGAGGCCAAGTGAAATTTTCTTTTGAGTAAAATTCAAGGTCAGTTTAGGCAAAAGAAATCAGACGAAATTTGAAAAGTTTACCACAAATTTGGAATATTTCTAAAATTTTCCGGAATGATGCCACTAAAACAATTGTCTTGGATGTTCCTGAAAGAAGAAGGGATGCATGAGTGAATAAAAAAATAGCTTGATGAAATAAGTCATAGATTCTACACAGGACGGAGAAGAGGAAGCCATGGATAACATACAAGTCAATTAATGGAAGACGAGACAAGTAGGCAACTGATCCAGTGAATTTGTTTTTCTGCAAGAACCTAGTCTAGATAGCATTAATGTGATAAATATTTGTTCAAATTGGTGTATTACGAAAGAAGAAGAAATAATCAAATGCAAGAAACTCACAGTCTAGTGATGTTTGTCAGGGAACCAAATGAACTTGGCAAATCTCCAGCGAAGTCATTATATGATAAATCCCTGCGAATGAGGAATATATCATTGGTTGAATCTCTTGACCGAAACAGGATTGTATGTAAAATTTTAAATACCCCCAAAGTATTATGAATTAATCTGAATACAAGACTCGACTTGTAAAAAAGTCGATGGAATTTTGTTGAGGCAAATTAGAACGACATGCAGCAAGATGCAAATGAGCAGTTCACTTGATAGAATTGTCTGTTCATATCAGTTCAATTTAAAGGCAGAAATCGCGTTAGTAGTGAAAAGAAGGAAGCTTACATCTCTCTCAAATTCTGTAAACCAGTGAAAACATTTCCAATCACACCAGATAGAGTATTATGGCTCAGATTTCTGCATGCAAAAGAATATGGATAAAGAATGAAGGACCATTAAACATTAACCCAATGATAGTCAAATATCAACTTACAGATGTCGGAGATTTCCCATGTAAGATAAAGTATGTGGAATATTTTGGCTTAAATGGTTGAATGCCATATTTCTGCAACATATAAGAATTTTAAGAACATAACAAACTATGAATGAAAAAACAACACACACAACTTACATATGAGTCGCATTAGGAGGCAAGTTGTGTGGAATTTCACCCGTAAGTCTATTAGAGCTAACATCCCTAAAGAGAGAATTGAACAGACGTAATCACAGAGTAATTAGCAGCACTGGAAATTCTTCTTTTAACCAAAAATTAACGTACAGTTGCTTCAAATCGATTAGGTTGTTGAGCTGCCCTCCGAGATTTCCAGTGAGATTTAGTCCATGGAGTTTACTGCAGAACCCGACAATATTCATAGAAGCACTTCGATCAAAGAAGGAAACATGATGTCAAGAATATGCTAATGATATAAAGTTCAAGGCAACATTATGTCATTACAGGTATATTACAGACGAACCGGAGCAAGACACTCCAGTCCATGATTCCTCACAAGGATCTCCACCTTCTTTTCTCCATCCTTTAAGCTCTAGTGGATAGTTCATAGCACTATACAGATCCTGAAGAGCTATAACTGTACAGTACACAGTATGATTCATCAATAACGGGTAACAAAATAACTAGAAAGCTTCGTGATATGATTCGCAAGCAAGGCGATGTCTCATAAACTACATTTTAGTTAACCGACTACAATTTTCATATAATCCGCCACAAGATAGTTTATGATCAGGAAGCCATCAGAAATTTCAAGAAACTATAACCAGAAAAACCAGCGTACACTTCCAATCTTGTTCCTAACTCAAAGCCAAGAAACTCAAATTAACAGCCTGCATTCAGGCAATAAAGATGTATTAGAAATAGTTACCATCCGGCGGATTAGTGAACGCCCAAGCCAGTGAAGTCAGAATCGTCGAATAGATGACAACACTAAAATGCGTAAGCAGACACTGTTGGAGCATTTCTCCAAAAACAATCACTGTGTAGTTTGATATCTCTCTGTTTCCATGGATCAAAGAATCGAACACAAGCAAGAAATCAAAAAAATTAAACCAGAGGAGAAATACCAGTACGAAATTCCAAGTAAGAATAGAAAACTATAAAAAGATTAAGATTAAGACATTATAGTGAAGTAGTAAACGCCGAAGAAAGAGTTGTTTCTTGTTACTCTTTGTCTGCAACCGGAAGTACTTCCAGAAGGAAAAATGGCGGCACCGGAAAAGTTCTTCAGAGAAAGTTAGGGTTTGGAAATTGTACCTTCGAGAAAGAGAGAGCGAAACAAAGGCGTTCCCGACTGGTTCTTGCAGAGAGAAAAGGAATTTGTCCGAACAAGAGTAGAGAGTGAAAAAATCGCCTGCAAAAAAACGTACAATACTGCGGCGATGAAGACGACGAAGTTTTTGCAATTGAGGGAATTTGATGAGTTGGCGTCCACGTCGGCTGTAACGGTTAGGCCGTTGGAAAATGCTGTAAGGATGCGTAATAGTGGAAAGTTGAGGTACATGATCTAGATAGTGATAATAATAAATAATCATCCAAAATTTATCACAAACTTTAAATTACAAATTTCATCGATTCTCACTCTAATTTAAGTAAATGTTACAATTTTAACCTTAAACTTTAAAAAATGTTACAATTTTAACTATCTACGAGCTTCCACTTTAAATATCATTAAAAAAAATTTGAGAAAAATACATTTTTCATTCTTAGGTTTTAAGTCTAGTTTTTATCTAGTCCTTACATTTCAAAATGTTACACTTTTAGTTTTTAGATTTTAAGTTTATTTCAATTTAGTTCCTGTGATTCAAAATATTACATTTTTAATCATTAAATTTTGAGTTTTATTTCAATTTAGTCCCTAAATTTCAAGATTTATACTTTTAACCCTTGTTTTTCACTAAATACACACTTCAAATTTTGGACTAAATTAAAATTAACTTCAAAAGTTAATAATTAAAAGTATAACATTTTGAAACTTAGAGGCAAAATGGAAACTAAATCTAAAACCTAGAGGACCAAGTATATATTTTTCCTGAAAGTTTTCTATTAGCGGTCTTGGACAAGTGTGTCTAGGCAAATCTGCAAGACAACTCACACCATTGTGGTGTCGAGTCGAACACACTCTGACACATAAGTTTGTACAAAAAATATTTAGTTCGGCTAAACATCAGAAATATTACTTACCCCTTAAGGTGGTAGTTAAAGACTATTTATAGAGTCTTTTGTTTAACATCCACTTGGGATATATGTCATACCCACGATGTTGGTGTACTCCTCGATGGAGCAAACTATACGTGACTAAGAACAACTCAAATATTTTCCATTTGGTGATAGGGATCAAGCTTTGATCTGATGACCCAATACTAAAGGTTTTGACATTTCTCTTAAGGATGCGTTGGCTCCTATACATACCCTAATGGTACCTTAGGATTGACTTTAGCTGAGGTAACCTCAACATATGTGATATGGAGTTAATAATCTTTTTTTTCAGATAAAAACAACAATAGAACTAATTTTTTTTATTGAATTTTATGAGTTTTGGAAATGTGATTCAATAATTAATTTATCTCTTAGTAAATTTTCATTTTGTGCGAAAACTTTATTTCATCGAAATTAAGGTATTTATGAATTAACTTAAATTGAAAGGAGGGCCAAAATTTCAAAACTTATGTAAGTTTATGGTCGAAATTGATATCTACAAGTTTAAGATATTTTTTTTAAAAAAAATAGATGGAAAAAAAATCAACTAACCCTAAATTCTTACCCTTAACTTTTAGTTTCTTGTGTTAATTTTCTGCAAAGACATTATAAACAATCCATCCCATTGAAATATTTATTAATCATGTTAATATATTATTTTTAGTCTGTAAATTTGATCCATGAAAGTTAGCTTTTAAGTTAGTGGCACAAATGATTTATTTTTATCATAGATTCATAGGTAATATTACAATCTTTGAAACAACAGTGAGATTTTTCTAGATAAATGAGTATTTTATATAATATAGTTAAATAAATTTAGGTTAAAAATATTTTTGGTCCTTGACCTTTTTGTGAAAGTAACAATTTAGTCCTTAGACTTTAGTTTGTAATGATTTAGTTTATGTACTTTCAATCTGTAACAACTTAGTCTCTGAATTTAATATTAATAGTTTAGTTTTTCTACTTTCAAATTTGTAACAATTTAATCTTTAATGTAAAAAGAATTCATAAAAAAATTCAAATTTGTAACAATTTAATCCTTAATGTAAAAAGAATTCATAAAAAATTGATGTCAATTTTTATTATTTTATGATGTAGATTTTGTATTTAATAAGAATATTGAGTAGGGGTGTTCAAAAAACCCGATGACCTGAAAAAACCGACCAACCCAACCCATGTGATTTAGGTTGGGTTATCAACTCATTTGGATTGGGTTGGTTCAAATAAATGAAAATTTTATGGATTAGATTGGTTCATGGGTTTATCTAATATAACTCGAACCAACCTGAGTTTATTATTAATTTTAAAATATATTTTTTGTTACTTATAACATAATTATTTATACATATATTGATTTTAATTTTATTTAATTTCAATATTTTTTTTAATAATTTATTTTTCAACAACTCTTAAAAATAGTTTATTTGCATTTTAGAAAGAAAACTTGCCCTATATAAATTGGAGTTGAGTAGTTAATCTTAATTTAATATATGAAAATAATTAAATTAGATTTTTACATATTTATGTTTTGCTTCTTTTTATAACAAAATTTTAAATAAATGACCCGATTAACCATAAAATATTTAGGTTGGATTGGGTTTATTTTTTAATAAAGATTATTTGGGCAATCCAAACAATTGAGTCGGGTCTTTCAACCTAACCCAATCCATGAACATCCCATATCAATTAGCTTATCGATTTATTTAGGTAAGAAAATTTATTAAATATTTACACTAATTTGTACCATGAAAATTAAAATTGTTACAAATTTAAAATTATAAAAATTAAATTATTACTGTCACGAAATTAAAATTAAAGACAAAATTTTTAAAATTTTTAGAAACCAACGTTGAGGACTAAATTGTTAATTTGAAAGATTTAATTAAAAGGAATCTCGCCTGGAGGGTAGACAGCGGCACAGCGCCTTGTGCATATTGGCCTCAATTTAGGGAAGCCGAAAATTGTTGCAGCGTATGTGTCCGAGCTTCCAAAACTCCCAAGCTATGGCGGAATCAACTTTCAGGCAAACCAATGAACCTGATGATGAAGAAGAAGACTACATGGGCGATCTCTCTAAGTTGCTTCCTCCAGAAGATACGAGCTCTTCGAAATCCATGTCCAAAAAGGTAACCATCGATGGCTTTGCTTAGTTCTTCTGCTAATTATTGAGTTGTCGAACGGATTTCTGCCTCATTTAATCTAAATTCTAGGGTTAGATACTCTATTTATTTTAATTTTTCCTAGGGCTTAAAGGGAAACTTGATTACAGGTTCCTGCTACTAAAACCCCTGCTGTTCAATCATCGAATAAGAAGCTCAAAACCTTCAATTGGCAAGAACAGCGCAAATGGGATAGAGAACGGAAGCAACTCGAAGAGGATGAACAGACATTGGCCAGAATAGAGGCTCCGATTCCACAATCGAACATTGGATTTAAATTGTTGAAGCAAATGGGGTACACTCCTGGCGCAGCTTTAGGCAAGGAGGGATCCGGACTGGCAGAGCCTGTGGGGCTTGAGATTCGACGGTCACGAGCTGGAATTGGCAGGCAAGATCCGATTAAGGAGAAGGTGAAGCAAGAAGAGATTAGAGCTGAGAAAAAGAGGAGCCATCAGGAGGCCTTGATGGAGGAATTTGGGTCTCGACAGAAGTTGCAATGGCGAAGTCGAAGAATTGTGATCAATTACAACAGGGCGAAGGCAGCACTTGATCAGTTGGAGAATAAGGAAGTTGTGGAGCCAGAGAAGGACAATGAGGAGGAAGGAGAACAAGAAGAAGAAGAGGAAGAGATTATAACAGAAGAGGTACAGTTCTATTCGGCAAATTTTACCATTCTCCACCCACCTGTAGTTTCAAATAAAGCTTCTCTATTTTCTATGATATTTGTAGGCCTAAAAGTGAGGATAATTGATCTTTCATAGTTTGAAATTGATTAGCATTCTGAAGCTAGAGTTAGTTAACATCATATTACCCTATAATGGACCGTTGGCTTGCATAGTTTGACATTGATATGAGGTATAGAGAGGGATGTTTGGTCTCTCTGTCAAGCTCTATGTTTCTCTCTAGGCCTTGGTGGCAAAATTCTTCTGTAAGTATACGTTAGGTCTTGTTAGGTCTTATTGTTCTTGGTTGGAGTCCCTTTCTTTAATGGGGCTTCTTTTTTGTTGGCTTGTTTTTGGATGTCATTGTATTCCCTCATATCCTGTAAACTCTAAAAAATATTACCCTATCTAAAGTACGAGAAGACAAATTTAGTAGCCTGTGGAGAGTTGCACATTTAGCATGAATTAAGCTGCAGTGTCTTGGGGAAGGCAGGCCTATCAAACCATGGTATATTTTTTTAAATAGGTTTACAGGGTACTTCATTGCCAAATGCTCCAATCAATTGAATGCCTTTCGTGATTTTCATTTCTTGGATCTTATTTCTAGACCGTCCGTGGTGGATGCTCATAAAGAAACATCAAGCAAGAAAAATTATTTCTATAGGATGAAAATCTTAGTAGGAATGAACCAATCTTATTTAGGTCCCATTTGATAACTATTTGGTTTTTGGCATTTAATTTTTTATTTTTTATTTTTGAAAATTTAACTTATAAGTTATAAACACTACTTCCACCTTATTTGTTTTGTTATCTACATTTTGGGACTATTTTCATAAACAAAGTCAAATTTTGAAAACTGAGAAAACAAGTTGTTAAAAACTTGGTTTTATTTTCGGAATTTGGTTAATAATAAAAATATATAGTTCGAAAGGATGAAAACAATGGTAAATAGTTGTAAAAAAATAGCCACAATTTTCAAAAATCAAATAGTTATCTGATGATTTGTAACAATTTTTACGGCTGGGAGACTTGAGAGCCTCCCACCACTCTTCTCCACATAGAATGAATGACCAAGTAATTGCCCAAAAAAAAAGAACCGTCCTCTCACAACTAATTTGCTAAACAGCCCTCCACAGACTTGGCCATCTAAATAGCCTAATACCAAAGAGGCCCACACACGTTACTTATTTCCCCTAACACGGGTTCCTTGACCTTCACATGTTTTCCACTTCTACACCTTAGTAACTTTAGAACTCAAAATATACAACCTATATAACAAATGACATGTTGTTTAAATAAGCATGATACCATAAAACTTTAAGGGGGTGTTTGGGGTGTCAAATTGGGTTATGAAGCTTGGAGTTCATATGTTGGAGTTAGGAAGTCTATGTTTAGGGTGTAGAGTTGTGAAGATGGAGTTTCTCGATAAGTGTGTAAACTTCAATCGTGAACACTATCGAATTCAGTGGAGTTGAGTTATTTAACACCGATTTATGTAGTTGGCGACACCCCTTTAAGTTTTATCATTTATGTGTATTCAATATCTTTTATGATGAGGCTCTTTTTCTAGACCTAATGGCCTGCCTGTTAGGCCGTTACACATTATTCTCGCACTATTTTACTCGAATGAGTTTGCTTGGGAATTGGAATAAAATAGTTTTGTGATGGATGCAGGATTTGGAGAATATTTTGATGAAATTGAGAGAAGAACATCGATATTGCCTTTTCTGCGGATACCAGGTGAGTGTATTACACCAATCTTTAAAGAGAATTGTTCAAGTTTGAGGCACTTTACTTACCCTAATATCATTCGGCTGCTGATGCCAGTACGACTCAGTGGATTCCCTCCTATCTAACTGCCCTGGAATAAGTGAAGATGATCACTGAACTAACTTCCTTTTGCTCCATACGCTTTGCCGGAGATGGATTTTTTGGAAGTCGGTCCAATGGAAGAACCACCATAAAATAAAGGACACAGCGCAAAATTTCCTAAGGTCCTCTGTTGTTGAACGAGTCTCCCTTTCATATCTAGGGTTGCGTCATGTGCTTTAGTATGCCTTTTTTGTCAATGTTCTCAACACAAACGATATAGTCTCTCAGAAAGAAATCCAATCTGAAGATGCTGTTCAGAAATCGGAATAGCAATTGTTCACTTTTGGAATGATTTATCCTTGTCAATGGACAACCAGATATAGAACAAGTTTGTTCAGATTGAGGCATAGAAGTAGGAGTTCACAACAGCGAGTCGGCTTTATACAATCATACTTGGGCCAAGATCCCTCATACTGTGTCCTTTTGAGTGCAAAATACGAGAGAATTTGAACGGTAATGTTGAATTCCTACCTGGCAGCGGCTTGCACAAATTTGACGGTTAAAATGCTGTGACGTATATGTTGAATACTCTTCCAGAGAACATCTTCATTTATTTAAATTTAGTGGCTTGTTAATCTTCTTGCCATATTTTGAATTTAACAATCCTCCCTGCCTTTATCATAGAAATGTGATGCTTTATGCATTGTACTACTTGAGTTTGTTTTAAGAAGAATGATATGGAAATTTTGTACCAATTTTATCTTTTTTTAAGTTAGTTTGTATTGTGTTTTTAACGAGGACAATAAGCAGATACAAAGATGTACTATTTCCAAATGTTCGACTTGTCAATTAGAAGATATATTTTAACCAATTGGTTTGTAAATTGCAATCATATACTTCATAAAAGCTCGCAAAATGATTATGTGGCATTTGCTCTCACCCTTGAATAAGTCCAAGCAACTCAAACTTGAGACACCAGTAGCACAACTAATCTATCAAGTTGGGAAGATGTTTTGGAAATAATTGAAAAGTATTTCAGAATATTTTTTGTAGACTTAAACATGAAAGACAAACAAAAGCTTAATTAGCATTACAACCAAAAATAGACATGATTGATAACTAGTCTTACTCCATAGTACATTTTGAGGCATATTCAATGTGTCAGCTCTACATGTTGCAAGTAGAGAAGAGCCCTACACTTATAAAAAGGAAACTAAACTAAACTAGCATGCACATTAAAAGACAATGAAAGTATCTTAAAAAGGGATTAACATGGACAGAACTAAAATGGTCTTTTTGTAGCTAGCAGCTAGCAGTTGATAAATAGAGACTAAACAAAATAGCTCCAGCAGTTCCAGAATAAACATTCAACGGTAAAGTAAAGGTTTCAAGCCTTGCTGATGTATGTCTTAACACATAAATAGACAGATTTGTTAAACCCAACAAGATGGAAATGCCATAGACAATGACTTCGACTTCAACGTATCGAGCCAATTATTCAAAGCCTAAAAGAGGAGTGAGTTCATTGGGGACTTAAGAGGTACAACACTTCAAAGTGACCAATGTAGATGCTGGGTCGAGTCGAAAGCACCTGAATGCCCGAGTTCCATGTATGGCCTCCTACCTTGATGAGGAAACTGGACATCACCAGAGAAAGAACCGGTGAGAGTCTGTGAAATTTGATTGAGACCCAGATCAGATGTCAGGTCCAGGGAGCTACTAGCAGGAGCTTCATTCCCCTTGAAACCCCACGACATGGTCGGAAAATGATTGGCAGCACCATGAGCTGTTGTTTGAGCCACAAGTGCACCTTCAGCATTCAACAAGGCATTTACCTCGACAGCCGTTGTTCGGTTTCTGGAGCCCCATGTTTGGTTTGACAGAAGAGAGAGAGCACAGGATGAGTCAGTAACTCCATTGATGCATTCTCCAGAAGGATTCCCAGGACCAGAACAACTGGTTCCACCTGCAGAAACTGGCAGGAGAAGTTCAGATGGATTGTTCTGAGAGTTGCTCTGCCAGGGATGTGGGATGTATTTCCCCATGGAAGTCATGCTTTGATTTCCAGGTACCCGTTCAGATGTTTTCGTACCCGATGACCATACATCTTTTCCTGTTAGCTTTGGATATGCACTGAAATCCATTAGAAAGCTTCCAACTCGATTGTTGTTTTCTATCATTACAAGCAGCAAACAAATGGTTAGTCTGTGCACAAAGCTTGAGTTAATAAAAAAATTTGGTAGGTGAAGCTGAAAGGATGGTGATGGCAATGTCTAACCAAAGATAGATGAAGAGAAGCGGCCATAACGAGTGGATAATAGTGACCCAGGTGGAGGCTTTCTACGTCGCTCGTTATGACCAGCCAGACGTCTGCGACAACTACGTTTTCCTTGATCAAATTCAGGAAGCTGATGAAATCTAGCAAAAACCAAGTCAGCAATCAGTTTCGGTAAATTACTTGAGAAGAAAAACATAACACATCAGATATACTAAAATTTCAGATTCTAAGTAATATCAGAGACGAGGGGAAATTTTGATAAAGATAATAAAGACCATAGAGAAAAATTATCCAGACCATTAGGTGATTAGCCTCCAAGGAGCTGTTCTTGATACATATTTAAAAAATATGGAATAAAAATGTTAAAAAATAAATAAATAAGAAAATAGCTACCAAAAGCTGGCTTTTGTGGTTCACCAGTTCTTCGGATAACCCTCTAACCCCACAAGAAAAAGAAACCGCACACTGTAGTCAGGTTGAATTCACCCAAGCTTTGAATTTCATAATTTTTATTTATGTATTGGAACTCTTTAACTATAATTGTGGCTTTGCTTCATCAATTTGATTCAATATTGAGATTAAAATGATTGAGTGATCTGGTATTTCTTGAGCTTATTTGGTAGACTCACATCCTCTCCTCTCCCATATATAGTTATATTGTATCGCTTCCTTCTTCCATCTACCACTACTCACGTATTTCACGTCCTTACTTGAACAAGATCTGTTTTATTGCTTGTACAACCATATCCTTCATTTATAACGAGTCAGAAACCAAAATCTGGTGGATGAACAACTACTCATCCTACATCACTTCTTTCAGTAAGAAACTATTTTCATTGAAAAAGTGAATTCAAAGAGGGGAGGAATGCCAAACCCTGAGCCACAACAGATTCCAAAAAGCTCCTCCAAATGACGTAAAGATCCAAGATCTCATCCTACCAAAGTCACTTGTCCACTTCTAAAGATAGATCTTTTATTACTCCATTTGGTTCTCATTATTAAGGAAGAATGCTCCAATTAGTTGTGCCAATTGATCCCTTAATAGTACTGAATACTCCTTGTAATCTAGCATTATTCGTACATTATTAGCATATGAAAACAAAAATATAGGGCCTTAATCTTGTGCTTCTGATAGTCCATTTAAATACAAGGTTGGTCTTGTGCTTTTGATCTCATTGTAGCTAACCTCTTCTCTCTCCTCAATGATTTGTCTAAATACATCCTCAATCATTCGTTCAAATAAAAGGCTGGAGTTCTTTGGCTTAGCTTCATTCTTTTCTGTGGTGTACTAGGATAGAAAGAAATTATCTTTTATGGACAGTGTTCTTTTTGTTACAGCGTTGGCTTAGTAAATCCTCTTGTAATTACTTATCGCAGATACTTTGACTAATTGGAGGTCTTTCTTTTAACCTCTCTTAAATGTGGGGCTGCTTTTACGTCCCCTTTCTTTTGTATATTTCATTGATTAATTGAAATATCGTGCTTTCTATAATAATAATAATTTTTTTTAAAAAAGGATTACATTTCATTGTGATGGATCTTATTTGAATATAAGTGTTTTTTCTTCTTTAATAAGAAATAAGATTGCATAAAACGAAGAAAGGTACAAAGCCTACGCCAGAGTGTGATCGAATTAAAAAAGTGTCAACGATTAGAAGTCCAAAAAGAGGTAATAAAGAATAAACTATACCCAACCCAATTCATGGGTCATCCATCCCTTTGAATAACCTCCAATTTCTTTCGAATCAAACTACTCGGAAAGAAGCTCTAATACCATTAGCCCATAAAATCTTACCTTTATCCTTAAACTAGGGTCTGGAAAGAAAGAGATGGTCTTGTTGAATTATTGATATAATTAAATTTACCATAACTCATTAGCTCAAGTTTTCGGGTTAATTGGTGATCTAACATTGATTTCTACATGTTGGGCATCCTATATATTTTCAAGCCCACAAGTGAGAGAAGTGTCGAAGTATTGATGTAATCAAATTTATCAAAACTCATCGACTTACAATTTTGGATTGATTGGTGATTTGACAGGACTAAGTATGATTCAAGAATGTCAAGAACCAGCCAAATAGGTTAGTAGCCTCGGTGGTTTGGAGGGGCTCAATTACTAGTCACTAGTGGTCCAAGGTTCAAGTATGAAGCTAGCCATTTTTTTGTCATGTAACGCTAGAGTTGGGATCACATTTGAAGAAAAGGGATCCTGGGGATATGAAAGTATGACTAAGAAAGATTTGAAAGAATTGAAAGTTACCACCCATAACAACAAGAAGCACCTTTCTTTTCAGTGGCTCAATCATAGGAAGCAAGTGAGTGAGGACAAAGTATATTGAAATGACCCATGTTGATCTGTGGGGGTAATCTTCACTCTTAGAAGCAATTCAAGATAAGCAAGGATGATGTTGTTAGAACAGAAGGGATGCAAGGGGATATCAGGGCTATCACATGCCGAATCCAAATTCCAAATCATGATCTAAATCCTGGGCCAGGGGTGTTACATTTCATCTGTCACCAACTTTGTAAAATCTGAGAGTCCTAATAGGATTTTTCATAAGGATGCAATTAAAAGAAAATTAGGGATATTATAAGGGTATATTGGTACTAAGGAATGTTGTTTTGGGGTTTGGTTATAAAGCTAGGTATAGAAAAAGATATTTTCTCTTATTTACTTGAGTGATTGAGAAAGATTCAATATATACAAGAGGATTATCAATTAGTGTGCATTAAGCTAATCTATACTTATAAGGAAAAAATAAAATTATAAGATATAAGGAAATAATCTAAATTAATTCTCTAATTTACAGTTGTATAATTAGCTTGACTACACTCCCCCTCAAGCTGAATGGTATATGCAAGTCATTCCAAGCTTGGAAATTAGTCCACCAAGGTTTGTTCGATGCAAAGCCTTAGTTAATACGTCGGCGACTTGTTGGGACGACACATATCTCAAGTTGATAGTATTTGTCTCAATCTTTTCATTGATAAAGTGACGATCTATCTCGACATGCTTCATTCTATCATGATGTATTGGAGTTTTTGCAATGGCTATGGCAGATTGATTATCGCACAGTACTTCTATAGTACCTTCAGTCTGAATTCGAAGTTCAGTGAGAAGGCATTTTAGCCAAATTACTTCACAAATTTCATATGCTAATGATCGAAATTTAGCTTCAGCACTACTCGAGCCACAACTTGTTGTTTCTTGTTGCGCCAGGTTACTAAGTTTCCCCATACGTAGGAGCAATATCTCGACATTGACTTACGATCAATAGGGGATCCAATCCAATCTACATCAGTGTAAATTTCTAGTGATCTAGTCATGGTTTTTCTGAACGTAAGGCCTTTTCCAGGATCGCATTTGAGATATTTCAATATTCTATACACAATTTCTATATGTTTCTTAGAAGGTTTGTTTAGAAATTGACTTACCACGCTAACTGCAAAGCTAATATCTGGTCAGATGTAAGTCAAGTATATCAATTTTCCCACCAGTCGTTGATACCTATCGCTATCAACTAATTCATCTTCGGGATTAACTCCAAGTTTTGAATTTACATCCATAGGTGTATCAGTTGGTTTGCAACCACTCATTCCAGTCTCTTTTAAAAGGTCTAAAGTGTATTTTCGTTGAGTGACAGAAATTCCTTCGCTTGATCTTACTACCTCCATCCCTAGAAAGTACCTTAAATATCTTAAGTCTTTGATCTCAAATATCTTTGACAGGAGTTGCTTCAATCGAGTTATCTCATTAGAAACATTTCCTGAAAGAATTATATCATCAACATATACTATTAATATGGTGATCTTACTTGGGGAGAAATGTTTGATGAATAGAGTATGATCAGATTGACACCGAGTATAGCTATCTTGTTTAACACAGTGGTAAACTTTTCAAACCAAGCTCGAGGTGACTGTTTCAATCCATAAAGAGACTTCTTGAGTTTACATACTTTTGCTCTAGTATATTTGTCCTCAAATCTCGGGGGTATATTCATGTACACTTTCTCTACTAGATCACCATTTAAAAATGCATTCTTTACATCAAGTTGAAATAATAGCCAATCTCAATTAGCAGCAATAGAAAGAAGTACCCGGATGGTATTTAACTTGGTGACTGGAGCAAAGGTTTCCTGATAGTCAATCCCATAAGCTTGGGTGAATCCTTTGGCCACAAGGCGAGCTTTGAATCTCCTTATATTGCCATCCGGTTTATGTTTGGTTGAAAAAATCCATTTACATCCAACTGTGCGTTTACCTAGGGGCAAATCTGTAAGAACCCATGTTTCATTTTCCTCAAGGGCTTGCAATTCCTCTAGAGTAGTTGTTTTCCATTCAGGTTTCTGTAATGCTTCTTGTATAGTTTTTAGAATTTGTACCTGATCTAGTGACGTCACACATGCTCTAAAAAGTAGTGACAAATTAGTATAAGATAAGTGGTACTGTATAGAATGTTGAGTACATGAGTGAACACTTTTTCTTAGAGCAATAGGTATGTCCATGTCATCTTCTGAAGTCTCGTGTACCATTTCAGAGACACTAGGATTTTGATTTAGATCTTGGCTTTACTGAACTTATGTAGATTGTACTTCATTTCTCTCAGGTTCCCTTGCTCTTCGTGAGTATACTTGTAGTTCAGGCTTAGAGGTAGATATAGGAATTTGCTCAGAAGAAGGCACGTGAGCATTTTCAGAAGGAATTTACTCAAAAGAAGGCACGTGATCATTTTCAAAAGATGAGATTAGAGGAAAGTCAAGCATACAGTCCCAATTTTGTGATTCAGATCAGAATGCTCCCCCTGAATCGCAGAATTGGGAAAATATGACTATTTTGCAAAAAAATGTGATATCCATGGTGTGAAAGAATTGGTGAGTTGGAGGATGATAACATTTGTAACCTTTCTTGTTTGGAGAGTACCTGAGGAAGATGCATTTTATAGATCTTGCATCCAAAAAATTTCAGTGGTAGAGGAGATACGAGGTGGGAGATAAGGTATAGTTTAAGTAGACTGTGTAACGGTGTGTCGAATTTTAGAATGCGAAAGGGCAATCAATTTATGAGATAGGTAGCCGTTAAGACAGCTTCATCCCGAAAAGTTTTTGGAACTTGAGAAGTGAGCAATATGGATCGAACTACATCAAGAAGGTGGCAATTCTTGCGTTCAACAACACAATTTTGTTGGGGTGTGTCAACACAAGAACTTTGGTGAATTATACCATGAGATTGAAGACAGGGACCAAGAGTAGAGTTGAAAAAACCATGAGCATTGTCAATTTTAAGGACTTTGTTATCGATTTGAAACTGGGTTTGAATCATTTTATGAAAGACTGTGAATAGTTGGCTAGTCTCAGATTTATCTTTCATGAGAAATTTCCAACTTAAACGTGTGTGATCATCAACAAAAAGAAGAAACCGACGTGCCCCATTGATATTTTTTACTTTTGAAGGTCCCCAAATGTCCCCATGGATGAGAGAGAACGGTCGAGATGAGCAGTAAGTATGAAGTGAAAAATGAGCACGTGTATGTTTGGAGAGTTGGCAAATTTCATATTGGAAAAACTGACTTTTTTTTATTGAGAAATAAACTTGGAAACAGATGCTTGAGGTAGACAAAGTTGGGATGACCAAAACGATAGTACATCATAACAAGACTCTCTTTATTTAAAGACTCAGAAACATACGCAAACTGATTATTAGATTGAACTGCAAGTTTACTACATTCTGTTGTTGGTGGGGAACTCATTCCTTTGAGAAGATACAATCTGGCACATAATTCAGCATTGCCAATCATCTTCCCCGATCCCAGGTCTTGAAAAATACAAGAGTTGGCAATGAATTTAGTTTCACAATTCAAGCCCTTATTCAACTTACTCACATATAACAAATCATACTCCAATTGTGGTACAAATAATACTGCCAATCCTAGTTACTTTGGCAGGTGTACCATCAGCAATTCGAAGGGAAAGTTTTCCCGTATGGAGAGAAAAAGATGAAAATAAAGATCCATCACCTGTCATATGATCTGATGCTCCAGAATCCACTATCCATTCAGATGGAAGGGTTTGAGTATGGAGAGCACGGGGCTTTTGATTACCTTGTAGTTGCCCAGTCTCAGAACCACTTACTGAAGGTTGATCTGTTTTATTCAGCAATTGATGAAGCATGTCCAACAGATCTTTCGTCAGTGGTTATTGGTTTGAAGTTTCAGAGACAACAGCATTGGCCCTAGTTTCGCAGTCTAATCTTGCGGCATTTGGATTCCAATTTGTAGGTTTTCCATGTAATTTCCAGCAAGTGTCTTTGGTATATCCCAATTTATGACAATGGTCGCACCATAGTCGTCCTTTGCCTTGTTGACTATCACCTCGAGCAACAAGAGCAAGTGGATTAGGATCTTGCTGGAAAATAAGAGCAGATCCACTTGGAGTAAGAGGATGCTCAGTTGGGCCCATCATTACTTGCTTTCGACTCTCTTCTCTCGAACTTCAGAAAAAAATTCTCAAAGACTAGGTAATGGCTTAGTACCGAGGATTCAATCACGAGCTTCATCCAGAGATTTATTAAGACCCATAGGGAACTTGAAAATCCTTTTTATCCCCATAATTTTTCGAAAGAGAATACCATCAGTAGAACATTTTCATTCATGATTTTCGAATAAATCCAATTGCTGCCAATAGCGAGATGAAGTGGTGTAATAAGTTGTAACTGATAAGTCACCTTGTTTGAGATCTTGAAGAGTGATCTCAATCTGGAAAAGTTCAACAGTGTTCTCTTGATTTGAGAAAGTGTATCGAGCAGCATCCCAAATTTCTTTGGCGGTTGAACATAGGAGAAAATTCTCTCTGATTTCAGTAGTCATGGAGTTGATTAACCAACTCATAACTTGATTGTTTTCAGCCCTCCATATGCGAAACATTGGATCTTCGGATTTAGGTGAAGTTGCCTTACCCATGGTATAGCCTTCTCGTCCACGACCATATATAAACATCATCACAGATTGGGACCATTGAAGATAATTAGGGCCTTTGAGTTTGTGACATGTTATTTGAGTATTGTTGTTCTCGGTGAAGCTGGTAACTTGAAGTTCTTCCCTTGTCATTAGTTTAAAATCTTTATTAGTTTAAAATCGGCGGTGGCACCGGAGTTGAGGTACAGATCTGAAGCGTAGGAATCGGCCCAGATCTGGAGGATGAAGGTCGCGCGAAGGCTGCTACGGTGTGGGCTTCAACCTTGTAGGGATGGTCATTTCGTGCGAGGATGAACAGGGATGGTGAGGATGAAGGGCAACAGTGATAGGTGATGCACGACTGTGATGCAAACGGTCCGATTGTGATCTGTGATGCAAACAGCGTGAATCGGATTGAACAGCACGAGCGGACCAGTTTCGGATTGATCTAAATGACAAAGGGCTGACGAAAAAATTGGTCGACGGCGAAATTGATTTGGAAGACGGTTGGTTAGGTTAGAACCTTGGCTCTAATACCATGAAGCTAGGTATAGAAAAAAATATTTTCTCTTATTTACTTGAGTGATTGAGAAAGACTCAATATATACAAGAGGATTATCAATTAGTGTGCTGAAATTAAGCTAATCTACACTCATAAAGAAAAAATAAAATTACAAGCTAAAAGGAAATAATCTAAATTAATTCTCTAATTTACAATTGCATAATTAGATTGATTTCCTACATTTAGCTTGATTTCCTACGGGTTATATAGAGAGAGAGTAGAAAATGAGAAATTTAGGCAATTGGTGAGTGAATGAGGAGTTAGGCCTTAGTGATATATTAAGAGAGGAGTGTTCATATACCTCAAATTACTTGGTTTATCTTATAGCTCATTACGTTATATTCTCTCTCTCCATAAATTATGAGATGCCTAAATTCTTCCAATTTCCATCAAATTATCGATCCCCAAAACACAATATCTAAACAAGTTATTATGAAGCCCTTAAACTACTTCAAAAAATTTGAAATATTGAACAAGTTCAATCGCTCCCCCCCCCCCCCCACCCCCCAAGAAAACTTATCAAGAAAGTTTTCAACAAAACCAGAATCCAGAAAGTTAGCCTACTAAGGCAATCAGGTACTTGAACAAAAAGGGGAGAGGGTTTACTGTAGTGAGGCATGACTCTCGAAGTTTGATTTTGCCCCAGGTTTTTTGTTACGTGATAGAAAAGTTGACACCAGGAATTCATTTCGTTAAAATTAAACCAAAATATATAGCTAAGAGACTCTACAGATGCATTATGGACTTTTAGCTTTACTATGGAAGCATTGAGAAGTTGATAAGAGATTTGTTAGGAAAGAGATGGATTCCAATAGAGGATCTCACCTAGTTAACTGGAATTAAACTAATTGTGCGGTCTAAGTTTGGGAAACATAGCTAACAGAAAGAAAGGCTTATTGCTCAAATGACCCAGGAAGAAAATTCTTTGAAGCATCAAGTTCAAGGAGAGGTCAATATACATGGAAAGGAGCACAAAGGTTAAGCTTCAACGACTACAACTCCAAGCACTTAAAGAAAAGCACTGATGAGTTCACAACTCTTAAATTCTTTTCATCACCCTAATACTTTTCTTCTTCATTTTCTAACACATCGGTATTCGTCTCTAAGCATTTGTCTCCTGTTCCTTCTTATCATTCTGTTTCTTAGCAACCTAATATATTTGGAACTTTACAACTGGAAACAACCATGAACACAAAAGACTTTTACGAAGTAATACTATTTAATCATATATACTATATGTGTATATGAGTCCCTAAGTCTATCTGGCTCAATGCTTTGTGCCCAGGCACCAACGAACGTTTTTCAATTTTTACCACAGGCATCGGTATCACTTAAAAACATCATACAAATTACTACACCTAACCTATCAACACAGCCCTAGAGATAATTTTTTCCTTCAACCGGTCTTAAGAAAATAATTTCAGAACAATTATGTTTACCTAAGGAATATCAGATTCAAAATCCCACATCCACTACGTTTTTCTTCGTGAAACAGACCCCTTGTCTCTATCACAAATGAAGTTTAATAGAGACAGACTAGAGGTCCAGAGGGACACCACTGCCATCGGCAGAAGAATATTATCAAAACCCTTTTGACTTTGATGTATCTCGCTGAAGTCCAACTCCAAAGGGTATTTGTTCCTTTCCTCTGTTTTTATATTGACCAAGAGGAAGGAAGTTTGGTAACCTCCTTGGCCTTTAGGGGATTGAGTAGAATATCAAGTTCACTTGCTTCTATTGTATTAATATTCCTATCATACAACTGTTTGTAAAACAATAAGAATAAATTAAAATATTCGTTTCCAACGTCCTAAAGGAGGCTGCAACAAAAACATGTATGGTTTTCTGGATAATGAGAATTTCAAAAAGTTAAAGGGGGAAAAGCAAAACAGGCAGTTGCACAAAAAAGAATAAACAGAATGATGAGGGGTAGGCCATTGTATTGAGTCTACTGACTGGCATCCCCGCTCCAGATTTGATATCAAGCTAAAGGTGGATTTGACAATATCCCATTAGAACATAGCTAAAGACATCAAAAACAGATATATTAGTCTTGGATGCTATTTGGCTCCATAACCTTTTCTGTAGGGTCTGCTTGGTTCAAAAACAAGAATTTGGATGTTGTAAAAAAAATTAAAATATTTGAAAGAAAGAAAGAAAATCATTGTGGTTGGCCCCACCCAAACCCCTAGAATTCTAATTACAAGAAGATAAACCTTGTCAATATAGAAGAGAAACGAAACCAACTATAAACACATAAAGCACTCTGCATTCAACCCCATGCTACAGCTCCAAATTAATATGCATCTACAGATTCGACCAAAATGGTACAAGGAACAAGATGAATCTAAGCTTATAGCAAAAACGAAACTCAAAATAGGACAGAAACAAATAGAAATGACAAAAAAAAAAAAAAACAGTGAAACGAATCCTTCAGTCATATTTACTAGAGAGAAATCTAATCACCACTCATAAGACTCGAAAGGAAGTACAAAATATTTTATAAATTAAACCCACCAACTAACAGATCACAGGAAAACCAAAGGGATGGTTCCAGCATATACTAAAAGGATACCCAACAACCATAAGCAAAAAAAATCACAGACCACCAATAAGAACAGATGAAAAAGAAGATTTTGTAAAACCAAGAGTGAGAGAAACCAGCTGACCTGCTACACTGTTGGCAAAACCTTTGCTCGAGACCAGCAACAATGACCTTAGGGGATTTGGAGTGCATAGTACAAACTTTGTGTCTGGAATAGTAAGCCTTAGCATCACTTAGATCTACTCTACAGCCTTCAACCTGGCACCTAGGGGGCTGAGCTGCCTGAACAACTCCTCCCCTAGGTTTCTTGGTTGGTGTTGATGCAATTATAGCTGAAGATGAGAAAGATCCCCCACCTGATTTGGGAAGTTCTCCAATACCCACATCTTCAAAGTAAATTTTCTGTCCAAATTTGAGACCATTGAGTGATTCAGCTGATGAATTTGGTGGTGAGGAATTTGAAGACCCACCAGACTCAGTCAAAGTGCTGCAATCCATTTCCATCAGAAAGAAAAAAGAACAGAAACCCCTCTAAATCTCTTCCATTAAGGTTCTAAGAAAGAGGGGTCGTCATTATGAGTCTCTCTTGTAAGAAAAAGAAAGGGAAAGCAAAAGATAGGGACAGAAAGACAAACACAGAGGTAGAGAGAAAGGGAAAGAGAGAACAGAGAAGAAAAAGGGGAGAGAGTGAAATGGGGTTAAAAGGTTGAATGGGAAAAGAAAGGTGAGAGAAGAAAGAAATGGTGGAAATGGCAGTGATGTGGGGACAGCAAAAAGTAGAGAGACCAGAAAATGGGCCATTGCCAGCCAAGGAGGGTTTTTTTTTTCTTTCCTCCTTTTTTTTACCCCTTTTTTTCTTCTTGGGTATTGTATGGTATTGCCACACTTGCAACTTTTCTCAGCCTCTGCCAAAAATAATGGAAGAAGGAGAAAGAAAAGGCTAAAATCTGAGAAAGAGATTTTGAACTCATCATGGGTTTGTGTTGCTCTGTCACCTGATGGCCTGAATTTCTTTGCCAAACCAAAGCCTTTCTCTTTCTAGTTTGTGTTGTATTTTGTAACCAAACATCATTGTGGAAAAAACTTCTCTTTCAATCTCTCTTCCTTGTCTCTTGATTTTTCCTTCTACTTTCTAATTTCAACTTACCTTTTCTTTAAATATTCTTTGAGTTTGTTGGGGGTGTCTCTAACTCAAATTCATCTTTTTTAATTGTTTTTAAATTGTTGGGTAAAAGAACTTGAATTGAAGTTTAAGTTTTGTCTTAAGGTTTTAGTATGGAACATTTAGTTCTCTTCTTGCACAATGCACAAATTTTTAGTTAGTTTTAAAAATTTTCGGCCTGTACTTAAACTATCGTTTGAAGTCAAAATTCAATTAGTTAACTTGATTGAAAACGTAACTGATAAAGACATTGAGACCGTTTGAAACAAGGAGTTAGTTATTATAGTTTTAGGTTATTGTAGTTGGATTATAATAGTTTGTGTTTGGAGTATAGATTGTTTTAGTTTTGATTATAATAGTTTGTGTTTGGAGTGTAGATTATAATAGTTTTAATTATAATAATATATGTTTAAGGTGTAAGTTATTTTAGTTTGAGAAGTAAATAGTAAACACAATAGTAAATAATAAAAAATATATATAAATGTAAAATAGTAAAAACTGTAACGAATAATAAATGCTATAGCAAATAGAAATTTTGAGATAGTATTGACTGTAGCTAATTGAAAAATACAAAATAATATTTACTGTAGCAAGAGATGGTTCTTATCATCTTAGAATAGTTTTTGTCCCAAACACACTAATTATATCTTATATTAGTATGTTAGATGTTCAAACTTTCATACCTATATATATCGTTGAACCAAACTAAAAATGACATGCTAATTGCATTATTTAAAAGATGCATGATGGGAGTTGTTTTGAAAGTTAAGGAAGCTGGAAAAAAAAAGTTGAAATTGAATTTTAGTTTGATAACTATTTTTTATTATTATTATTATTATTTTGAAATTATACTTACTAACAAATCTTATAACAATCAACAATAGTTTTCAAGATTTTTTTTTTTTTTTAGAATTTGGTTAAAAAAAATATATTTTTTCTTATGGAATTTGAACATCATTGGAACAGAAATGGTTAGAAAAGAAACTCAACTTTGAACCTAATAACTTTATTTAAAATTTTTAAATGGTAATAATTAAATTGTCCTAAATTTAGTGATTTATTAAATTATTTAAAATAAATGGACTAAATAGCAACTATTTTGAAAGTTTAAAGCCTACTAAAATTTCGATTGAACGCACAACTTTTATAGAAACTATTTTGAAGGTTTAGTTATATATATATATGCAACTTAATTTATACAAAATCACTCTTCAAAGGTTTATAACTTTAGAAAGAATTATTGAATTCGTTCCAAACACAAAGACGGTTAATTTGAGCCGAACTTAAGAAGTTGGTTATACACGTTTTGGTAGTTGAATATGTTCATATGGGTGATATACACTCATTGTTTTATTAGGGAGAAGACAACTTTTTAAAATATTAACATTTTAAATGTGGGATTGGATGAGGATTTTGCTTCTTTAACAAGTTGGAGAAAATTTTAGATAAAATAGTTTCTAATAAATAATTATTTGAAGATTTTTAAAAAATGTTCTTCTAATTTTTTTAAAAGTTAAACTCTACTTTCATTCCTATGACAATTATTTTGTATCATACAAAATTAGTATTAAATGATAATTGTCAAAGTAAGTTTAGTTTAGTGGTAGTAATATGCACTTCGATCTAGAAAAAATTATAATTTATTTTTATTTTTCAATTTACTTATCTTGAATTATGAACTGGTTTCAATTAATACTGAGCAAACTTTTTGTTTTATATTTTGAAATTAAAACAACGTTCAGAGATATTTTTTCCTATTTTTTGACCTAATAGAATAACACTGTTGTCAAATATATGGTTAAATTAATAACTTAATCTTTAATCTTTTACAATTATACATGAAATTTAAATTATATGTAACAAAACAATTAATTATTTATAAAATTGTTTTAAATGTGAAACCGCTCAAAATATCTTCAAATATATAAAAATGTCACAGTCTATTAATGACACTACTAATACACGTTTATCAGTATATATTAGTGTCTATTTTAGTGATATTTTGTTATATTTATAAACATTTTGGAAATAATCTTAATTTAAAAAAATCAAATTTATCAAGATTTTTTTTAAACAATAGCATCTATTTAATATTTTTAAAAAATCGAGATTGAATAGAAATAAAATTTAAAGTTGGAAGACTATACTTGAAATTTAGCTCAAAAATAATTGAGAAAGTTGGTTTTATGTTTTAATTTTAAATTATATTTTAGGAACAACATATGATCACAAATGGAAATCATAGATTATACAATATATATATATTATATGCCTTTTCAATTCAAAAGTATAATATAAAATGTTTGAAGGATATTTTTCTCAAAGAAAAATGTATGAAGCATATTTTAAAATAAACAATTTATCATATTATCTCATCAATATGTTGAAGTCACGCCGACTCCGTACTCCACAATGTTACTAAAATATTTTTTAGTTACCTTTACCTACACATTTTCAATAATAATTAATTTTAATTCCATTTACTTACTAGACTTTGAAGTTTATTTTATTTTTCTTCTGAAAAAAGTTTGTTTTATTTTAGTTTCTATGTTTTCTAATTTTTCTATTTAAATTTTTTAACTTTAAAAAAATAAACAAGATAATAACAACAAATTCTATTCAATATATAAAAAACTACAATATAAATATGTTTCCTACATTTTTAGAAGCAAGTTCAATAGGGACATTTTTTTTATGGGAAGTCAAATTGTAAGCTAACAATCAATACAAATTTTAAAATGATTAAAAAGCAATACATATTACACTAAAGTCACATTTACATTAGTTGAAAGATAATTCATCAAAGGTAATGTAAAAAGTGGATCTTAGTTAATTATTTTTATTATTGTTTCCGTGCTTTTCGTAATCGTAATAAGGTATGAGGTTCACTTTGAAATTTGTAATCAAATCGTGTAGTCTAATTGAAAAATGAAAAATGTTCAATCTGATTATAGTTGCAAGTTACATGGGACCCACTACTTTTACCATTACTGTTATCGTTATCGGTACACATGTTATTACTGTACCAGTATGAAAATTATGAATTTGTCACATTTATTGTCACTGTTACTATTACCGTTGTTGTTACTGTTATCTTATTGTTACCGTTATGGTCAAGTAGTAATGGTGACGATAACAATAACAGTAAAATGTGACAAATTCATAATTCTATGTAAATGCGATAAAAAATAATCCAATTATGTTTGAACTTCATGTCAATTATCATTCATCTATCAATGAAATCTCATTCTAATTATACTACTTTTTATTACAGATTAGTAAACGTGGTCTAAAATAAGAAGTCCCAAAATGGTATCTTAACACACAGAAAAGTACTATTTTTGCTTTTAAAACTTGGAAAGAAAAAGAATAACAGTTTTGATCATTGTCTTCAATTTTACATCAATTATTCAAATAAGTTGATAATATGGTTTTAAACCTAAGTGTTATTGTTTCTTAAAAATATATAAAAATATTAGTGTACTTACATATATACTGGAATCATATAAGTTAGGAATGACTAAACTGATTTTCTTATAAAGTCTAAAGATTAGATGTACATACATTTTTTTTTTTTAAAAAAAATAGTCAACATGAATATAATTCAACTGACATAAATTTATACTATCAAGTTCGAGGTCAAAAATTCGATCCCTTACCCACAAATCGTTTAAAAAGTTAAAAATATATTATGAAGTGAATTTTTTAGGATATCAAAATAATTAATTTGTATAATATTTGAAAATCTATACTAGACATTTTAAAACAATCAAGATAAGGTTTAAACCAATAATTTAAATATATTAAAGAAAAGTACATAACGAGAGAATTAAGTTGAAAATGTTGTAAATTTGAGAAGCGCAATGGAAATACGAATGCCAATAAAATATAATATAAATATATGAAATAAATAAATATTAAAATAAATTAAACATAATTACATAAATATATAAAATAAAATAAATAACAAAAGTAAATAAAAATAACAAATTATGGATTTCTCCACTTTCTCCAAACTTTTTAGGATTTGCCTAATGTGTGTTATTCAAAACCCACCAAATGTCACTATTTACAAGCAATTTGGCAAGTAGGAGGTAGATTACATAAACAATAATAATGAGTATTTACAAGACACATGGACAATACTTTGGAAAAATGGAGACATGACACATGATCAATTGACACTAAGTATGAGCATTTAATGGGCATCTATTTTCTATATATGTATAATACTCTCCCTTAGATGCCCATTATATATATATATATATATATGAAATATGTCTCGTTAAAATATTACTAGAAAAAAATCCATAGGAAAAAATCCTAGTGAAGGAAAAATAGTATATATTTCATATACTCTTAAAAAGAATACAGTATATTTACTCCCCCTATGAAAACATCACTTGAGATCTCTGAGTCGCCGCATTCCAATGTTGTGCACCAATTTTTGAAAGGTTGTTGTAGGTAATGACTTTGTAAATAAGTTCGTCAGATTATCCTTTGAACAAATTTATTGTATAGTGATATCACCATTTTCTTCAAAATCACGAGTATAGAAAAGTTTGGGTGAAATATGTTTTGTTCTATCTCTTTTAATAGATTCTCTTTTGATTTGAGATATGCATGTTGTGTTTTTTTTTTTTTTTTTTGTAATATTGTTGGAAAATTTTTACCAGAAGACAGACCACATGTTCCACGAATGTGTTGAGTCACTGATCTTAGCCATACGCATTCTTGACTAACCTTGTGAATTGCAAGAATTTTCGCATGATTTGAGGAAGTGACTATCATGGTCTGTTTCACCAATTGCCATGATACAGTAGTTCATCCACATGTGAATAGATAACTTGTTTGAGATCTAATTTTGTGTAGATTAGATAAATATCCATAATCTGCATAACCAACCAGATCAAAATTTCATTTATTTGAATAAAAAAAAACTCATATCAATCATTCCTCGGAGATAATGGAATATATGCTTAATTTCGTTCAAATGTCACTTAGTTGGCGAAGAACTATATATTGCTAATAAATTTATTGAAAATGTAATATCTAGTCTTGTATTATTAGCAAGATACATAAGTGCACCAATTGCACTAAGATATTGTACTTTAGGACCAACAAGTACTTCATTATCATATCGAGGTCGAAATATATCTTTCCTCATATCTAATGAACGAACTTCCATTGGAATGTTCAATGAACGTGCTTTGTCCATATAAATATTTTCAAAACTTTTCCTATATAAGTTAACTGATGAACAAATATCTCATCTATTAAATGTTTAATTTGCAAGCGAAGGCAAAATTTTGTTTTTTCGAGATCTTTCATCTCATATTATTTCTTAAGATATTCTATTACATTTGAAAGTTCTTCAAGAGTTCCAATTATATTTAAGTTGTCAACATATACAGTTATAATAGCAAATCTTGACTATGATTTCTTTATAAAAACACATTGACATATTGGATTGTTTTGATATCCTTCTTTCAATAAATATCCACTCGAAAATTTGATTTATATGTTTTAGGTACCCTAAATCCAATTTGAATTGTAACTTTATTGAATACAATTCCCGGGAATTTGATTTATATGTTTTAGGTACCTTAAATCATTTTGGGATTCTCATATAAATATCATTATCAAGAAACCTATATAAATATGTCGTGATACATCCATAAGATGCATGTTCAGACTTTCATACACAGTTAGGCCAATTAAATATCTTAATATAATTTCATCCACCAACGGAGAATACATCTCATCATAATCAATACTAGTATTCGTGAAAAACCTTGTGTAACTAATCTTTCCTGTTCAACTCCCATGCTTTCTATTGGTCACTAAGCTGAACCCCAAGAATGATTATCAAACTGCGGGCATCGCTCATTAGTTGAATCTGGTGAGGGAAAACCAACTTCGAAAAGGTGGTTCTAAGAATTGAATTCCACAAGTTCAAACCACAGAGGAAGGTCTAAATCCTAGTGAGAAAGTCGGGGTTCGGGACCACTAAGTCCTATCATGCATATGTAAGGATATATTCTCTTTATCACATAAAGTCTTCCGATCGCTTGAAGCCCACGGAGCGGTAAGGTTGAGTCTCTTTCTTTTAAGGATAAGCACGGTAAATCAATAAAAAAAGAGGTCAGTGCTACGACCCATTGAAAGAACTGTGAAGTTTCATAGCGGAAACGGAGATCAGCCAATTCTCAATTTTTCACAGAACAACGAATTTACAGAAATCAAACAAAAAATTATGCATTAATTCTAAAATTTACAGCATGCATTTAAAGAGGAAAATGGAGAAAAAATCATACCTTTAATGAACCAAAAACTTCACAAAATCCCCTTCTCCAAATTGATCACGATTAAGAAAAATAGAATGACCACCACCAAGAGTAATCCTCTGTAATCTTTTTTAGGATAGGGTGAGAATAGCAAGAGATGTGGCTTTTGTAAAATTTTGGAAGAGGGAGAGAGTTTGCGAAAGAGTGGAATATTTTATGGGAGAAAAAGTTAGATAAGCCTTAATTTTTCACTAGTTTTTCTTCTATGTGAAGAAAAAGATGACACAACTGAAAAGGAAAAACTTATGCGTGAAAAAACAAAAAACCTCCTCCCACTTTGTTGATTGAGAGAACTAAGGGGAGGGAGTTGTAACACCATCTCTTTAATTTGAAATTTGAATTTTAAAAAAATAAATAATTATTATATATAAATAATAACTAACTTATTATATGTATATATAATTATATGTTATATCAAATATAACACATAACCTATAGTTTTATATTATATCAAATACAATATAATCTATAGTTTTTAATTCTCTCAATCATTTGTGGTATTTAATATAAATCACATTTATACTAAATTTAATTATATGAATCCAATCCATATAATTAATATTTGAATCATATTCAAATATTTATTTCCTCTCAAATAAACTTTGTATTATAATTTATCAAATACATCATATTAATTATATCACATATAATTAATTAATTTAATTATATCACATATAATTAATTTTCTCAATTAATTTGAACAATTCAAATCAATCCAAAATTAATTCTCAATCATCCATGTTGAACTATAGAGGTGACCTTATGGATCTGTAGACTGAAGCTACAATGGTACTTAGATAATTAATTAAATTCTTTAATTAAATTACCCAACATTCATTAACTGCCAGTCACTCCACTAAAGACCAGTTGCACTCTTTATACTACGGATATATTTTTGTGCCCATTAGATATAACCAATCAATGACGTGATAACCCTTCACAAATTGCTCGTAAGTACAGCTAGACCAAAATTACTGTTTTGCCCCTGTAGTTACATCTAACTCCTTAAGTACCACTAATCCCTCTAATGAACAATAAGTCATAGTCCAACTATGACCAAATCACTTTCAAGCCAAGAGAGGGTGTGGTGCCACATTGTTCAAGCCCCAGAATCAGCCCTTAAGGGAGCAATTTGTCTACTTACATAGACGTTATGAAATAAGTGAATTCCGTCTTGTGTAGTTGTGTTCCCAACTCCCTACTTAGACGAATCCCCAAAATGGTAAGCTTATTAAGTTGACAATCTGGCTACTCTCGCCCATACAAATCAAAAGACCACCTTCATAGGCAGAAGTTCACAACTCACTCAGGATTCAGGTCATATCACCTATAGTCATTCTGGTGAAATGTAAGTCTCAATTAGGAACGATGTTATATAATGAGACTAGTCATTTCGTGGTCCGGTCTTATACGAATTCTTTTGTATAGAATACTCCTGCTCACATGTCTCTACATGAATGATCAGGATTGGATCATTTGTAACACTTTACAACAATTGTAACATCCACAAAGTGGGCCATATTTATAGTGTCACAAGGATAAGGTACTTAGTCTTATCAATTTACTATAGTCAATTTGGGTTATTATTTAAACACGATCCACCTGTATGTCTCTACATACATGTTTAAGCTAAAGATGATAACCTTGGATGTTAGTTTATTGGTTTGTGGGTTAATGCAACTAAATATTGAATAAAATATCTCATATTTTATTAATAAATAAAATGTTTATATATTACAATTACAAACTACATGACCCGCGAGATTTAGGGAATCAATCCTAACAGTGACCATATTATTTTCATTTTTTTTTCACAAATACCCATTTGTGTCCTCCAAGTTTGACACCTTTTGGTGTTCGGACTACTGGTCCAAAAACCTGACGTTTTGAAAATGAGTTTAATTATACCTTGATTGCTTCATTCCACCGAAGCCATTTTCAACAAACTTTGGTTCAGAATCCTCATTTTCAGATATAATATCAAGAGCAACATTATACGCAAAAATGTTGTCAATAACTACATGAGTTTGGTTTCATTTTTTCTGTCATGACATAGTTTATGAAATCTCATTATTATCTTTAGGTATTTCACCTTCCTCACTAGTCATGTCAATGATTTTTTATGGGTATTTACATCCTTAATCAAGTATTCTTGACTATTAATTATTTTCCTTTTCCGATGATTTTTATCTTTAAAACCCATTGGTCTACCACGCTTCTGGCGTATTCCAGACTCATTAGTGACAACTTGCTATGTTGGGATATCACTTTTCGATGGAACATTTGTAGCTGGTATATGTGATTTAGTCACTTTTTTTGCATTTATAAATGCATCTGGTAACTAGTTTGCTATATTTTGCAAATGAATCATATTCTTAACTTTAAGTTCACATTCATTTGTACAGGGATCTAAATGAGACAATAACGATACATTCCATGTAATTTCTTTTTCCAACTTCTTAATTCCTCCACCTAATGTTGGAAAATTTGTCTCATTAAAGTAAAATCAGAAAATCGTGCAGTAAATACATCACTCGTCAGGGTTTCAAGATTTGATAATCGATGGGGAATCATATCCTATATATATTCCTAACCTCATTTGAGGATTTATCTTAGTACGTTATGGTGGAGCAATTGAAACATATACTGCATATCCAAAAGTTCTCATATGGGAAATATTTGACTCATGGCCATATGTTAATTATAATGGCGAGTACTTATGATAAGCTACTGGCCTAATGCATATAAGTGGCATTGCATGTAAAATAACATGTCCCCATACAGATGTAGGAAGCTCAGCTCTCATAATCAATGGTCTAGCAAATAACTACAAACACTTTATGAATGATTCTGCTAAACCATTTTGTGTATGAACATGAGCTACAGGATGTTCAACACTTATCCCAATTGACATACAATAATTATCAAAAGCTTGGGATATAAATTCACCAGCATTATCAAGACGAATGATCTTGATTGTATAGGAAATTATGCTATTAATTTAATTATTTGAGCAAGTAATATTGCAAATGCAAGATTTGACTTGATAATAAGCACACATATGACCATCTATTGGATGCTTCTATTAATACCATAAAATATCTAAATGGTTCATTTGGTGGGTCAATAGGTCCACATATATCTTCATGAATTTGTTTTAAAAATGCAAGTAATTCAATCCTCACTTTAGCTGGTGATGGTCTAATTATCAATTTTCCTTGAGGGCAAGCATCAGGTGATAATTCATTAGATTAAATAATCTTTTGGCTCTTCAATTGATGTCCATTTGAATTCTCAATAATTCTCCTCATCACTATAGATCCTAGATGACCCAATCGGTTATGCCAACGTCTAGATTCATGAACTTCAAGTTCATTGTTATATATGTTTCAATTACTCGTATATGAGTATAATATAATCCAGACGATAAAGCAAGCAACTCTTCCAGTATATGTTTACCAATTGAAAGAACTGTGAGATTCGATGTGGGAAGCACGGATCATTCCCAATTTCGTTTTTCACAGTAATTAAAATTAAAGTACAAACAAACTATGCATATACACAGAAGAATTTACAACATGCTTTAGAATAAGAGGAAATGAAGAAGGGTTAGAATTCGACTTACCCTTAAAGAAACAAATTGTCTTCATGGAAATCCTCCCAAAAGGTCACGATCACTTCGAACCACCGATTTTCCAAAAATCATAGCAAACCAAGGGACACCACCAAGAGGTAAACCTCTGTATTCTCTGTAGGGGATGAGAATTACAGGAAATATGGGCTCTGTATTCTTTTGGGAAGGGGGAGATAATTTGAGAGGAAAGAAATTTTCTTGGGAGAATTACGTTTTGTTGAAGAGAGATTTTTTTTTTTTCCAGAGAGCACTCTATTGTATTCTTCTGTGAAGAAGATGAAGAACGTAAAAACTAAACAATCTTTCTACCACGATCATCTAACTGAGAGAAAATTATAGGAAGGGAAGTTGTAACTCCCTCCCTTATATTTTAAAACTAAATTAAAATTAAAATAAATTTAATCTAAATAATAATTATATATATATAATAACTAACTAACGTAAAAACTGAACAATCCTTCTACCACGATCATCTAACTGAGAGAAAATTACAGGAAGGGAAGTTGTAACTCCCCCACTTATATTTTAAAACTAAATTAAAATTAAAATAAATTTAATCTAAATAATAATTATATATATATAATAACTAACTTAATTATATGTATATATAACTATATGATATATCAAATATAACACGTAACCTATAGTTTTTATATTTTATCAAATACAATATAACCCATAGTTTTATTTCTCTCAATAATGCATGGTATTTAATATAAATCACATTTATACTAAATTTAATTATATAAATATCATCCATATAATTAGTATTTGAATCACATTAAAAAAAATTATTCCTCTTAAATAAACTTTATATTTTAATGTATCAAATACATTATATTAATTACATCATATATAATTAAGGTAAATTAATTACATCACATATAATTAATTCCCTTAATTAATCTGAACAATTCAAAACAATTCGAAATTAATTCTCAATAATCCCTGTTGAGCTACAGGGGGGACCTTATGGATATGTAGATTAAAGCTCCAATGGTACTCGGATAATTAATTAAACTCCGTTAATTAAATTATCCAACATCTATTAACTGTCGGTCACTCCACTAAAGATCGATAGCTGCACTATTCGTACTACAGATATATTTTTGTATCCATTGGATATAACCAGTCAATAGAGCGATGACCCTTCACAAATTGCTCATAAGTACAATTGGGCCAAAATTATCATTTTGCCCATGTAGTTACATCTAACTCCTTAAGTACCACTGATCTCTCTAATGAACAATAAGTCATAGTCCAACTATGACTAAACCCCTTTCTGGTTGAGAGGGGGTGTCGCACTACATTGTTCAAGTTTCGGAATCAACTCTTAAGGGATCAATTTATCTACTTACCCTGACATTAGGGAATGAGCGAATTCCTTCTCATTTAGCTATGTTCTCAGCTCCCCAATCAGATAAATCCCAAAATGGTAGGCTTATTGAGTCGACGATTTGACCACTCTCACCCATACAAATCAAAGGATTGTCTTCATAGATAGGAGTTCACAACTCACTCAGGATTCAGGTCATGTCACTATGGTCATTCTGGTGAAATGTAAATATCTACTATTAATGGTGTTATATAAAGAGACTATTCATTTCATGGTTCGGTCTTATACAAGCTCTTTTGTATAGAACATCTCCGCTCATATGTCTCCACATGAATGATCAGGATCAGATCATATATAGCACTTTACAACAATTGTAACATCTATAAAACGGGTCGTATTTGTAGTGTCACACGGATAAGGTATCCAACTTTATCTATCTACTACAGACCATTTAGATTATCACTTAAACATGATCCACCTGTATGTCTCTACATACATGTTTAAGCTACAGAAGATAATCTTGAATGTTAGTTTACTGGTTTTGTGGATTAATGTTACTAAATGTCGAATAAAATATCTCATATTTTATTAAATAGAAAAATTGTTTGTATATTCTAATTATAAACTACAGAACTCACGAGATTTAGGGCATTAACCCCGAAAATCTTCTACTTGTCATAAAGCTAGTGGGTGAAGGAAATCGGACATGAGGATTTTCATGAGTAGCAGAATGATCGTTCCATATTCCATTCGTATTTGAAAATTAACAATTACAATCAAGAAACAGAAACATACAGGCTATGCACAAAACGAAATTACAGCATGCTTTACATAAGATCAAGGGAAGAATTATACATACCTTTAAAGACTAATCTTCAACACCTTTGATCACGAATGCTCGTTCACAGCAAGACGGCAAACTCGAACGCTCGAACATTACGACCACTATACTGCACGATCACAACAACCACGAACACAACGATCTCTAAGATCATGAACACAGCAAACTCAAGACCACGAACACAACAAACACCCTCTAACAAACCTCGACTATGTCGAGTTGAGTACGACACCACCACAATGGCTACCTTGGTATTCTCAGTGCGAGAATCCATAAGTGTGGACTCTGTGTGGATTTGGTTAGAAGACGAGACTGGAGGAAGAACAATTGTGTAAACGATTGAGCAAGTGGGAGATCACGAGTCTATCGTATAGACGATGCCCAATCGTTTAACATACGCTATGCGATCGTTTAGCAAAAGCTCCGTGATCGTTTAGCTAATCGGTCAGCCGAGTGATCTATCGTGTAGAGTCACTCCACGATCTCTAGTCTCTTTTTAGCTATCATTTAGTAAAACTCATTCACTTGATAGCCATCGTGAGTAATTTTCGAGAATAGAAACTCTCAAAATCAATTTTTGCAAATCTTACTAAATTTAGGAAAACATTTTTCATTTTATCTCACGATTACCATGAAACCACTAATAACCTCACACTCAATTGGTTATTAGAGAAAAAAAGATAATTATCCAATAATTAATATAATTATAAATATATATGATAACCAACTTATCATAATATATTCATAACCTATAGTTTTAATATTTCATCTCATGAAACATATAAACCATAACTATTTTTCTATTCCATGGTACCTAATGTAAATCTCATTTATATTAATCTTCCACTTGATGTATCTCATACATCGTACCGATTATATCATATATAATCGAATTACTTCTTGTCAATTTGAACATTTCAAATCAACCCCAAGAACTGATCCTCAACTTGAATCCATTGAGCTACCAATGAGACCTTATGGACCTATAGCTCGAAGCTCCAACGGTACGTGAATAACTAACTAAATTATTTAGTCACGGGATCCACCATTTGTTAATTACCAGGCACTCTACTAAAGACTAACAACTGAACTCTCCTTACTACAGATATATTATGTGTCTATATCAACCAATCTACAGTGCGATAACCCTTCATAGATCGCTCGTAAGTACAGCTAGGCCAATAACCATTATGCCCCTGTAGTTACATTTAACTTCTTAAGTACCACTAATCCCTCTAATGAATATAAATCATAGTCCTACTATGACTGAGTCCTCTTTTCCAAAGAGAAGTTGTGGCCACTATGTTCAAGCCCCGGAATCAGCCCTTAAGGGAGCAATCTATGTACTTACCCCTGCTTCGGAGAAGGAGTGAATTCCATCTTGTGTAACTAAGTTCCCAGCTCCCAAATCAGACAAGTCCCCAAAAAGGTAGGCATGTTGAGTTGGCAATCTGGCTACTTTCACCCATACTAATCAAAGGACCACCCTCAAAGGCAGGAGTTTCCAAAACACTCAGGATTGAGGTCATGTCACCTTTGATCGTTTAGGTGAGATGTAAATCTCCAGTATCAACGGCGTTATATACAGAAACTAGTCAACTCGAGGTCCAGTCTTATACAAACTCTTTGTATAGGACACCCCCGCTCGCATGTGTCCACATGAATTGTTAGGATCTACCATCTGTAGTAGTTTACAACACTTGCAAACATCTACAAAACGGGCCATATCCGTAGTGTCACTAGGATCGGGAATCCCTCCTTAATTCTTATACTACAGACCTATTTAAGTTATCACTTAAGGCATAATCCACTTGTATATCTCATATACATCCTTAAGTTTACATACAATAACCATGGAGCTTTTTTTTTATTGGATATGAGTAAATGTCAAATAAAATAACTCTTATTTTATTCATAACAATGTGTATAGATTACAAACTACGAGACTCCGAGAGAATTAGGACACCAATCCCAACAATCTCCCACTTGTCCTAACTCCTCGAGAGACTAATGTATAATACAAGATAAATACATGTACAATATACAATAAACTAGGGCATACCTCAGTATCATCTCCCACTTGTCCTAGACAAGATGCCACATGTCCCGCAGACCTAGACTCTCCAGGTGACCCTCAAACACTTTAGCCATGAGAGCCTTTGTAAATAGATCAACAATGTTATGCTCCGTCACGATCTTCGTGACTATCACATCACCGCGATGCATAATCTCTCTAATCAAGTGGTATTTTCGCTCTATATGCTTGCCTCAACGAAGACTCCGAGGTTCCTTCGAATTTTCCACAGCCCCGCTATTATCACAATAAAGAGTGACTGAAAAATCCATATTTGGAACATCTTCCAAATATGTAAGGAATTTCCTCAGCCAAACAACCTTTTTAGCTGCTTCAGAAGTGGCTACGTATTTGGCTTCCATAGTGGAGTCCGTGATGCATCCTTGCTTGACGCTTTTCCACACTACAGCTTCTCCATTCAGAGTGAACACTAACTTTGATGCCGATTTGCGAGAATCTCTATCGGTCTGAAAGTCAGAGTCTGTGTATCCTATAAGGATCAGATCCTTGTCTCCATACATGAGCATGTAGTTCCTCATTCTCCGAAGATACTTGAGGATCGTCTTGACCATTGTCCAATGATTAAATACTGGATTGGATTGATACCGACTGAAAATCCCTACTGCATAGAAAATGTAGGGTTTGGTACACAACATCGCATACATTATGCTTCCAACAACTGAAGCACAGGGAATTCATCTCATATTCTCAACTTGTTGAGGTGTCTTAGGACATTGATCCATAAACAAAATGATTCCATGCCTGAAGGGTAACAAACCCCTCTTAGAATCCCGCATCTTGTACCTAATCAACATTTGATCGATGTACGATGCCTAAGACAGGGCTAATCTCTTGTTCTTATGATTCCGAATGATCTAGATCCTTATAACATACTATGCATTACCCAAATATTTCATTTAAAACTGGGCAGCTAGCCATTTCTTAATGTCAGTCAGATGCTCTACATCATTCCCAATGAGTAGAATATCATCCACATACAGTACCAGGAAAGCTATTGAGCTGTTGATGATCTTTTTGTAAACACAAAGCTCATCAACGTTCTGATCAAAGCCAAATGACTTGACCGTACTGTCAAATCTAATGTTCCATGATCTAAACATTTGCTCTTGATCTGGAACTACGAACCCCTCTCATAATCATAAAATGTGGCTATGGACAGAAGTATCCTGATAGACTTGAGCATGACAACAGGTGAGAAAGTTTCCTCAAAGTCCACTCCCTCGACCTGAATATAACCCTTTGCCACGAGTCTAGCCTTAAAGGTTTGCACCTTTCTATCTACACCTCGCTTTCGTTTATAAATCCACTGAAAACCTATAGGTCTCACCCCATTAGGTGGATCCACAAGCTCCCAGACGTTATTGAAGTACATAGACTCCATTTCCTAGTTCATGACCTTAATCCATTCATCTTTGTCAACATCCTCCATTGCTTTCTTAAAAGATAATGGATCCTTTACCCCATCATTAGAAATGACGTTCTGAACTTCAGTCAAACCCATGTAACGATCTGGTGGGTTTATAACCCTCCCACTACGTTGAGGCAGTCTCAACTTTTGAACTGGTTGACTAGATATACCGACCTTAACAACTCTTGTTGTTCTGTCAGTCTGTTCAACTACTCTTGTTGAGCTCTCAGTAGTCTCAATCTCAATAGAAATCTCATGTAAAACAAGCCTACTTTGTGGCTTACGATCCCTTATGTGGTCTTCTTCCAAGAAGATAGCATTTGTAGAAACAAACACTTTGTTCTCACTCGGATCATAGAAGTATCAACCCCTCGTTTCTCTAGGGAAGCCTACAAAAAGGAAAACTTTCGAACGCAATTCTAACTTCTTCGGGTTAGTCACAAGCACATGTGTCGGACACTCCCAAATCCTGAAGTGGCGTAAACTACCTTTACAGTCTCTCCACAGCTCAAAAGGTATTTCAGAAACATTTTTCGAGGGAACGTTGTTAGAATGTAGCAAGCAGTCTCCACTGTAAAACCCCAAAATGAGTTTGAAAGATGAGCATAACTCATCATAGATCGAACCAAGTTCAACAAAGTTTTGTTTCTCCTTTCTGATACACCATTCTGCTGAGGTGTACCTGGGGCCGAGAGTTGGGACGCAATCCCATGTTCTATAATATTGTTATGGAATTGGAGGTCTATATACTCTCCACCACGATTAGATCGTAGTGTTTTTATCTTCTTATCTAACAAGTTTTCAACTTCAGCCTTATACTTCTTGAACTTGTCAAAGCCTTCAGACTTACGTTGTATTAGGTAGAGATACCCGTATCTTGTATAATCATCTATGAAAGAGATGAAATATTTATGCCCACCTCTAGCCCTAACACTCATTGGACCACATAGGTCAGTATGTACAAGCTCTAAGGCTTCTTTGGCTCTGTAACCTTTTCCAGTAAAAGGTTGTTTGGTCATCTTGCCTTCAAACCATGATTCATACACCGACAATGAGTTTTCTTCTAAACTCTTTAGAAGTCCACTTTTCACCAACTGCTCAATCCTATTAAGTTTGATGTGACCTAACCTTAGATGCCAAAGATGGGCATTTTCCTTGGGAGAAACCTTTGGTCTTTTAGCTGTTGTTGTCGTATTGAACATTTCAATGTTAAACAAGGCTTTTATGACTAACGACCGTAGTACATATAAGTTACTTTCCATTGAATCAAAACCAATCTCCATTCCATTCTTGAAAATAAACACTTTATTCTCAGAAAAGGAGACAATATACCCTTGTTCAATGAGACAAGAAGCCGAGATTAAGTTCCTCTTGATATGAAGAACTATGAAAACATTATCCAATAACAGATAACGTTTCTTGTCCAAAAATAACTTCAGCCTACCTACAGCAACAACTGAAACAACCTCACTAGTACCGATTCAAAGAGTCATCTCTCCCCCTGGCAATGTTTGCTAGGAACTGAATCCTTGGTAAAAGAAACTGACATGGTTGGTAGCACCTGAATCAAGGATCCAGGCAGAATCATCATTCTCTACCAAACACGTCTCCAAGACCAATAAATCATATTTACTGTCTTTAGACATCCTTCTCTTTTGAAAAGTAGTGGGATCAATATCAGAACCTAAATAAGCTCCAAGTTCCATTTCAGAGAACATTTCTCTTCCATGAAGTTCAACAGAGTCAGCAACACTTGCTTCCTCTTCCTGGAGTTTAACTTGGGAATTAACACTACTGGTTTTGTCAGCCATCCATCCGTGCTTGAAAAGTAAGAACTAATGTTTAAACAAATCTTGCAACGAGTCCATGATCTCGTGTGCAATGACCATGTTCTCAACCCTTTTGGCAAAACATCAAGTATGTTAGCCAAAATGTGAAGTCTGGCTAATGAATTAGCCTTCATCCACACTTAATATGCATTACAAACACTTCGTGGTGCATTAAGGGTTGGGACTTGAGGACACTCCTCAACCATGACAAATTCGAGGTCGTTTGCCATGAAATACGTTTTACAAGACTCTTTCCACTGCATGTACCCAGTCAAAATAGAGGCATTTCATGCAAACAAGTTGCTGAAAACAAAACACATTGACCTACGTTAGGTGTTAAGTACATACCCGTTGAAAAACATACAACATCCAATATGGTTTAGCAAAACTAACATGAACCCCGTGTGACATCTAGTTTCGCAATAACACTTCAAAGGTTTAGGACAAAAGCCACTGAAGGGAGGGTAATTATTCCTCATCTGAATTGAGAAATTCTCAACCGGTCACTAATACCAGAACAACTCTTGCTCCTATAATGACTAGTCGTTATTGATTTGGTCAAGAAATCATTAACTTACTTAACAATTTCTCGTAAGTGTGACCCGCCATTTTAGGCTTAAAGATCCGCCCTAAGCAGCCAATCCGAAGGGAAAGAAATCCGATTGAGGCAAAACCTAAAGCGATCCTATCCATTACTGGAGTTCACTTTGATCTTGACCAACTACACAAAACTCATCCGAAGGAGGATGCTTCTAGGGCGCCACGAGGGATTACAGAATGATCTCACGATGCGAACCAATGACAGAGACCGTAGGACGTGTTGAAACACACCCTTCACCCACTTACTATAAACACTCTCTCCGTCCACATTGATATTGACTCATGCAAACACCATCCGAAGGTGGATGCTCCCAGGGCACCACGAGGCCAAGCATGAATCTCACGATATGAACATTCAGGGAGAAACGTGAGTGGAATCATTGACATAACATATACATCTCTTCCTCCTAGTGAGTATTTTATAACCTAGAGTTTAGTTTACTTAGAACAAACACGGCTAAGGATTTTAACTAAGTCACTTTTTAGGTTTGCCCGTAACTTTTGCCTTGGATAGTTGAAACAACTTTTGATCATCATCCATTAAATCTTTAACGAAATCTTTGACCAATTTTTGCATGCTTGTAGAAAATCTATCTAATTCACCAATTGTTCTGTTTCCGTCCGCTTAAGTTCCCCAACCTAGACAGAACCCGCCTTAGACAAAAGGTCCCTCATATATAGATTTAATACAATTTTAATGTTTTATGCCAATCAATTTAATCCTATTAAACCGATTTAAAAATATTAAACTAAATTACTAGTCCCATTAGAACCTTGAACTTAGGTCTATCTCAATTCAATTTTAAAACCCTTTTAAAACATGAGTTCATCCTAAGTCCGCATGCAACTTTTTTTTTTTAAATTTTAGTTCTAATTTCTATTATAACTCTTATAACATAAACAATCAAAACCATTCACAATGGAAAGCAAACGCATACAAGGCATTCATAATGCTTATAAATAGCCTAAGTGTCATGCTCCATGCATTGTTCATTCATTTCTACTTTTTTATAACACTTATACAAATAAGCAATGACCCAAGAAAAACATGCTTCCATATACCCTTATACTATAACGTTTATAATATAAAAATGATGCATGAATATGCTCACTACATGCAAAAATATAACTCTTATATTTAATGATGCATGCACATACTTTCATGTAATTTCTTCATGCCATATTATAACACTTATAATACAAGATGCATGAATAATTGCGCAACCTAAGGTGGGTTTCAAATCTATATGTCAAACACTTTGCCATATAAACCACATACATCTCATGTATAATAAACAAAAGTCGATGAACCGGGAAAATTGCCTTAGATCCTAAAAAAACTAAAGCTAACTTATTACAACATGAATGAGTCTCCGATTCAAATATGTGAACCGGGTCTTGAACTGTCTGATCGAAGTCCGTGTATCTTTGTTGATCGTGTACCAAACTTCCTCACGATCGTCAACATGAAAGAGTAAACGCTTTGCTCAATCGTTTACCTACGCTTCCAGAACTAAACGATCTTTTAGCAACGATCGTGTACCTTTTACTATGTGATGAAGCATGAGGTACACGATCATGCAGTACGCTTCGCAATGCAAGCCTTATACGATCGTTTAAATGACTACGATGCGATGAAGCAAGATCATCTAAATAATCATGGAGCGAGTGCCTTCGTATCGTATACCGCGTGATCGTGTAGTCAGTAACTATGCGATGAGCATGCTAACTACACGATTGTTTAGCGTGCGCCTTTATCTAAACAATGAGCATCAAATGCTCCCACTCGATCGTCTATCTTCAGTGTCTATGCGATCGGGCAATCAACGCTACTCGATAGAGTAAATGATTTACTAATGCTAAACGGTCGTATAGAAAAATCTACACGATTATTTAGCCAAATCCCAACGATCGTTTACCTGAGGCTACACGACACGACCAACTCTGGGTCTTCTTCTTCTTTGAGAACCACATCTCCATGCTTCGAAACTTCATCATGAACGACTCGACTAACTCAAACACTTTGAATTACAAACTCAATTGCATGTTAATTATGCCTAAAAAACACAAGGGCCCTTACAAATTAACATTTTCTAATTTAAAGAAAGCTTTAAATAGAGGCAATTAAACCCGAAAACATTCATCAACGCCATCCACAAATGCATTTAACACTTAAACGCAAATGCAGAAAATCCACCACGACTGTAAAAGAAGTTCAAAACAGAAGTGAAATTTGGAATATCAGAACAACCTAGCTCTGATACTAATTAAAGGAAATCGGACATGAGGATTTCCATGAGTAGTGGAATGATCGTTCCATATTCCATTCGTATTTGAACATTAACAATTACAATCAATAAACGGAAACATACAGGTTATGCACAAAACGAAATTACAGTATGCTTTACATAAGATCAAGGGAAGAAATATACATACCTTTGAAGACTCATCTTTAACACCTTTGATCACGAATGCTCGTTCACAGCAAAATGGAAAACCCGAATGCTTGAACACTACGACCACTACATTGTACGATCACAACAACCACAAATACAGCGATCTCCAAGATCACAAACACAACAAACTCCAAGTCCACGAACACAGCGAATGCCCTCTAACAAACCTCAACTATGTCGAGTTGAGTACGACACCACCATAATGGCTACCTTGGTATTCTCAGTGTGAGAATCCAGAAGTGTGAGCTCTGTGTGGAATTGGTTAGAGGACGAGACTGAATGAAGAACAATCGTGTAAACGATTGAGCAAGTGGGAGATCACAAGTCTATTGTATAGATGATGTCCAATCGTTTAACATACGTTATGTGATCGTTTAGCAAAAGCTCCACAATCGTTTAGCTAATCGGCCAGTTGAATGATCTATCGTGTAGATTCACTCAACGATCGTCTAATATCTCTTCAGCTGTCATTTAGTAAATCTCATTCACTTGACAGCCACCATTAGTAATTTCCGAGAATAAAAACTCTCAAAATCAACTTTTACAAATCTTACTAAATTTTGGAAAACATTTTTCCTTTTATCTCATGGTTACCATGAAACCACCAATAACCTCCTACTCAATTGGTTATTAGAGAAAAAGAGATAATTATCCAATAATTAATATAATTATAAATATATATGATAACAAACTTACCATATTATATTTTTAACCTATAGTTTTAATATTTCATCTCATGAAACATATAAACCATAGTTGTTTTTCTATTCCATGATATTTAATATAAATCTCATTTACATTAATCCTTCACTTGATATATCTCATACATCATACTGATCATATCATATATAATCGAATTACCTTTTGTCAATTTGAACATTTCAAATCAACATCAAGAACTGATCCTCAACATGAATCTATTGAGCTACCAAGGAGATTTTATGGACCTGTAGCTCGAAGCTTCAATGGTATGTAAATGACTGAATAAACTCTTTAGTCACGAGATCCACCATTCATTAACTGCCAGACACTCCACTAAAGACCGACAGCTAAACTCTCCTTACTACATATACATTATATGTCTATATCAACCAATCAATAGTGTGATAACCTTTCACAGATCGCTCATAAGTATAGTTGGGCCAATAACCATTATGCCCCTGTAGTTACATCTAACTCCTTAAGTACCACTGATCCCTTTAATGAACATAAATCATAGTTCTACTATGACTGAGTCCTCTCTTCCAAAGAGAAGTTGTGACCACTATGTTCAAGCCTCGAAATTAGCCCTTAAGAAAGCAATCTATCTACTTACCCCTGCTTCGGGGAATGAGTGAATTCTATCTTGTGTAACTGAGTTCCCAGCTCTCAAATCAGACAAGTCCCCAAAAAGGTAGGCATGTTGAGTTGGTAATCTGACCACTCTCACCCATACTAATCAAAGGACCGGCATTAAAGGCAGGAGTTCCTAAAACACTCAAGATTGAGGTCATGTCACTTATAATCGTTTAGGTGAGATGTAAATCTCCAGTATCAACGATGTTATATACAGAAACTAGTCATCTTGAGGTCCGAACTTATACAAACTCTTTGTATAAGACACCCCTGCTCATATGTGTCCACATGAATGGTCAGGATCTACCATCTGTAGTAGTTCACAATATTTGCAAACCTCTACAAAGCGAGCTGTATCCGTCGTGTCACCAGAATCAGAAATCCCTCCTTAATCCTTATACTACAGACCTATTTAGGTTATCACAAGACATGATCCACTTGTATATCTCATGTACATGCTTAAGTTTATATACAATAACCATGGAGCTTTGTTTATTGGATATGAGTAAATGCCAAATAAAATAACTCTTATTTTATTCATAGCAATGTGTATAGATTACAAACTATGAGACTTCAAGAGAATTAGGATACCAATCCCAACATTAGGGACATCATAAAAGTCATACTAATATAAAAGTACACAAAACAATAAACTAGGGCATAATACGCGCCCAATACAAAATCTCTTACTTGCCCCATACTAGATGAAAATTTAAACTAGGGCATATGTACTCCATTATTGTAAATAAATACTTTATTTACATGAAAATTTAAAGAGTATTGTTGTTATAAAAGACATTTTACAGAAATCGGGTTTATTTTCAATTTTGGAACCACATATACATTATTTAATAATGTATAAGATTTGTGTAAGCAGAGTTGAAGCTCTTCCACTGTCGTGGTTAAGATGACGTGCCTAGTTCCAACATGCATCGTCATGTCCCCAGTCTCTTGTTTCCACCAAGAATTATTTCTCTGAAATGAAGAACAAACATGGTTAGTGGCGCCTGAATCTATTATCCAAGTGAATCACCATTTTCCACTAAACAAGTCTCCAAAACAAGTAAATCACATTTACCTTGCTTGGCCTTCTTCATTTCTGCCAAGTATTTGAGATAATTCCTCTTCCAGTATCCCTCTTAATTACAATGGAAACAGATTCCCTTTGTAGCCTTGGCCTTCTTACCCTTCTGGGCAGCAACTGGTGGATACGCTTTCCGCTTTCCACATTTTTTCTTCTTCCATTTTTTGGTGTCAAAAAAAGAAGACACAGACTAATTTCCAAAGGTCAAACCTCTGTAGAACTTCTTAGAGGACGAGGCAACATTTGCCTCACTCTTCCGTTCCTTGGATTTCATCAAGTATTGAAAAATATATAGCTCGTTGAACAAGGTAGTCAGGTTATAGTCAATCATGTTCATAATAACATTGCTCTGACTATGGGACTGCAGGAAACTTTCAGGTAAAGTTTCCAGGATGAAGCTAACCTGACTGACCTCATCAATGACAGACCTGTTCACCTCAACCACATTAACATGGACCATCTATTGAGAACGTGTTCTCGAACATATGTCCCTTCTGGCATGCGGACATTGAAGATGAATTTTTGTACATCGTGCCCAAGTTGAGAGGACGGTTGTCCAAACATTCCCCACAGAGACTCCATGATCTCACGAGCAGTGAGCATAGGCTCATGCTTCTTGGCCAAGACTTTAGAAAGGCTTGCAAAGATGTACGCTCAGGCCTTTTCATTTGCCTGTATCCAACGCTTATATGCCTTCCAAACGTTTCAAGTGGCGTTTTGAGCTGGAATAAGAGGATAATCCTCCATAAGGACAAAATCTTAGGTCATCGATGATTAATATCGTGTTGATAGCCTTTTCCATACAATGTAGTTTTTGCCAATAAGTTTGTTGGTGATAAGTAAATTTATAGTTGCGGAAGTCATTTTGTAATTTGTTGAAACATACAATTTATTTATATTAGTATTCAAGTATTACCCATTTGGAAAAATCAATCAAATTTAGCAAAATATTTTAGTACACCCTATGTGACATCTATTTTGCAATAATGTTTCAGTGAGGCAGAGTAAAAGCTACCTTAGGGTGATCAGGTATCCCTTCACTGAAATCAGACCATCTCAACCAATATACAAAACAATGCCTTTTTCTTGTAAATATCGGTCATCATTGTTCGGTCCAGAAATTGTTAACTAACTTCACATTTTCTTGTAAGTGTAACCCCTCATTTTAAATTCTAGAGTTCCCCCCAATGAGCCAACTGTAGGGAAAAACTGATTGGGATAAAAACTAAAGCAATCTTATCCATTTATCGAGTTTGAGTAAAGAGTCATGGAAATGTAATCCGTTGGGGGACACAAGCAAAGATGCCTCGAGGCCAAGCATGAAAATTTACTGCAAACTAATGAGAGAAACCGTGGGATGTGCTGACACACATCCCGCTCCCACTTACTATAAACACTATCTCCATTCACCTTGGTATTGACCTATACAAACACCACTCGTATGAGGGACACAAACAAAGGTGTTTCGAGGTCGAATATAGAACTTACGGTGTGAACTTTGAGGGAGAAACGTGAAAAGGAAAATGAAGTATCACATACCCCATTTTCCTCCTAGAGTATTTTACCTAGGGTTAATTTAACTTTAAAAAAAATACGAGTACTTGTTTTTACTAAGTGATTGTTTAAATTTGTCCAAAAGTAACACTTATTTTGGATAGTTAAACAATTTTGATTAATGTTTATTAAACATTTTAATAAACTTTAATTGACAATTGCATGCTCGTGTCAAATCTATTTAATTCACTTTTCTAGGTCAGTTTCCAGGTAGGGGTGTTTTGTTTCCATCAACTTAAATACCCAGCCTAAACAGAACTAGCCTTAAACAAAAGGTCCCTTATAGATACGTTTGCTATAAATTTAATCTTTTAATTAAAACCAATTTAATCTCATTAAACTGATTAAAAGATTAAACTAATTTATAATCTCTTTAGAAATATTGTGATCTTAGGTCTATGTGAATCATATTTTAAAACTATTTTAAAAAATGATTTAAACCTAAGTTCGCATGCATTCTGAATTATTGATTTTAATTTCTAATTTCATTTAATTATAATGATTATAAAATAAATGAAATAAATTAAAATCATATGTTGCATTTAATGACGTATTTAAGAAAGTCATAACAGTTATAAAATTATGTAAAGTAGTGTCATACTTCATGCAATTCCCATTCATTACTTAACATACATAACATTTATACATACTAAAGTAATGAAACAATTAATAATATATATACATCCATACATCCAAACTATATATTATAACCCTTATAATATAAATGATGCACTACTATGTTATTAATGCATGCAAGCATGTATTATAATATTTATACTATATGATGCATGAACATGCTATAAAATTAAATCATGCAACTATATATTATAACATTTATAATATAAATGATGCATGAATAATGCAGAACATATGGTGGGATTTTACTATATGGCATACATTATGACATATATAATTAAAAAATAAACTATACATCAAATACATAATTTAAACAATAACTTATGGATTGGGATTGGACTTCCTAAGAAATTAATTAAATTAATAAAATATTTATATTGATTTAATTAATAAAAAACTAACAATTACAAAAATAATAATGAAACTGGTTCAAAACAAGTAAAGCGGACCTTGAACCACACGAACTAGACCACCCAAAACCCGAACCGCCTGCAAACCGCTCGAACCGAGCAAATTGGAAATGAACCAATTGAGCCCTGAACCGCGCGCGAACCGGTTCATTTTTTCGTCTCGAAGGGTTGCAACATTGTGACCTAGCATTGCAATGTTATGGAAAAGATGATTCGTCTCCCTCATCGCAGCATTGCAATGCTATTATATAGTCACCCACTATACAGTTGCGAAATCCATTGATTTTGCTTCAATTTGGGCTTCAATCCATTATAATGTCGCCAGAAAACTCACGAACGACACAAACTAAGAATTACAGACTCAATTGCAACAAATAATGTCCAAAACACCGACTCCTTACAAACCAAATTGTAAAGAAAAAGTACTAACAAATACAGACCAATCCCGAAAACATCCACAAATTGCAAACCATTCAACATTCATCAACATGAACAGAATTCAGAATGCAACCCACAATAAGCTGAAATTATAATTCTGAAAAATTAAAATTGGGAAAAAAAACATGGCTCTAATACCAATTGAAGGATCTGTGAGGTCCGATGAGGAAGTGCGGATCGTTCCCAATTTCGTTTTTCACGATAATTAAAATTACATTACAAACAAATTATGCATATATACATAATAATTTACAACATGCTTTAGAATAAGAGGAAAGGAAGAAGGGTTAGAATTCGACTTACCCTTGAAGAAACAATCTATCTTCACAAAAATCCTCCCAAAAGGTCACGATCACTTCAAACTATCGATCTTCCAAAAATCACAGCAAACTAAAGGGACACCACCAAGAGGTAAACCTCTATATTCTTTGTAGGAGATGAGAACCACAGGAAGTGTGGGCTCGATGTTCTTTTAGGAAGTGGGAGATAATTTGAGAGGAAGGAAATTTTCCTGGGAGAATTACGTTTTGTTGAAGATATTTTTTTTTTTCCAGAGAGCTCTCTACTGTATTCTTATGTGAAGAAGATGAAGAATGTAAAAACTGAATAACCCTTTTACCACGATCATCTAACCGAGAGAAAATTAAGGGGAGAGAAGTTGTAACTCTTTCCCTTTAATTTTGAAATTAAAATAATTTAAATTAATATATATATATATATATATGTTATATCAAATATAACACATAATCTATAGTTTTTATATTCTATCAAATAAAATATAACCTACAATTTCATTTCTCTCAATGCATGATATTTAATATAAATCACATTTATACTAAATTTAATTTTATGAATCTCATCCATTTGAATCACATTCAAAAATTTAATTTCTCTTAAAAAAAACTTTATATTATAATATATCAAATATATTATATTAATTATATCATTTATAATTAAGTTAAATTAATTATATCACATATAATTAATTCTCTCAATTAATTTGAACAATCAAATTAATCCAAAATTAATTCTCAATAATACTTGTTGAGCTACAGAGGGGACCTTATGGACTTGTAGATTGAAGCTTCGATGGTACTCGGAAAATTAATTACACTATTTTAATTAAATTATTCAACATCCATTAATTGTCGGTCACTTCACTAAATATTGACAGCTGCATTCTTTGCACTACAGATATATTTCTGTGTCCATTAGATATAACCAATCAACAGTGTGATGACCCTTCATAAATTGCTCATAAGTATAGTTGGGCCAAAATTACCGTTTTACTCCTATAGTTACATCTAACTTCTTAAGTACCACTGATCCCTCTAATAAACAATAAGTCATAGTCCAACTATGACTAAACTCCTCTCAGGCCAAAAAAGGGTGTGATGTCACATTGTTCAAGCTCCAGAACCAGCTCTTAACGGAGCAATTTATCTACTTACCCTGACAATAGGGAAAAAGTGAATTCCTTCTTGTGTAGTTGTGTTCCCAACTCCCCAATCAGACGAATTCCCAAAATGGTAGGCTTATTCAATCGGCGATCTAACCACTTTCACCCATACAAATCAAAGAACCTCAACTTCATAGGCAGAAGTTCATAATTCACTCAAGATTCAGGTCATGTCACCTATGGTCATCATAGTAAAATGTAAGTCTCTACTATTAACGATGTTATATAAACAGACTATTCATTTTTTTGGTTTGGTCTTATACAAATCCTTTTGTATAGAACATCCCTGCTCACATGTCTCCATATGAATAATCAGGATCAGATCATTTGTAGCACTTTATAACAATTGTAACATCTATAAAGCAGGTCGTATTCGTAGTGTCACAAGGATAAGATATCCAACCTTATCCATCTACTACAGATCATTTAGGTTATCACCTAAACACGTTCCACCTGTATGTCTCTACATACATGTTTAAGCTACATAAGATAATCTTAGATGTTAGTTTATTGGTTTTGTGAGTTAATGCTACTAAATGTTGAATAAAATATCTCATATTTTATTAAATAAATAAATCATTTATATATTACAATTACAAACTACGGGACCCACAAGATTTAGGGTATCAACCCCAACAGTTTTTCATTTGAGACAGTAGATATTATATATAGATATTTCACATTATTCATACTATCAGTCTCAATGATAACCATTACAATGTATATCTTTAAAACTAAGTAGATTTCTCTTTGATTGACTAGATAACAAGACATTGTTAATTATAAATTTTGTTTCTCTAGGCAAAACAATATTTGCTTCTCCAAACCCTTCAATTAGGTTTGCAGAACCTTATATTGTATTTACTTTTGCTTCCAACGTTGTCAGTTTGGAAAAATATTTTCTACTTGTAAGTATTGTATGTGTAGTTGCACTGTCTGCCAGATATAGATGTTCTTTACTCATTTTTTAGTCACCCAACATATGAAAATGATCCAGGTTTCTTCATTAAAAGAAAATAATTATAATAAGAAAAACAATATTTGGAATGTACAAAGGTTAACATCTACTAAGAAAAGAAAAAAAACATTAAATCTAGATATTTTCAATGTAAAATGAAACATGTTTCATCAATTCTGCCGATTTTCTCTTCAGGAGATCAAAGAAGTCTGCCACATCCAAATTTGTCATATGGGATGAGTCAAATATGTCACTATCTTGGTATACAAAATTTACTTCCACATTTTTCTCTTTTTCCTTCAGGGAGGCTTGATAGAGATCAATTAAGTGTTTTGACGTACAACAGGTACGTGACCAATGCCTAGTCATTTCGCATCAGAAGTATTTATTTTCAACACTTTTTTGTACTTTTATCATGTGGGACTTTTCTTTTGTGATCTTCATTTTGTGTGGTTCTTTTGAAATTTGAATGATTAGAATGACCACCACAAAAATAATAATTATTTCTTCCTCTGCCACGGTCACGACGTCGACCATGACCACGACCACAACCTCGACCACAATTATTATTAAAATTCACAACATTTACTTTAGGAAATGATGTCGTTCCGGTTGGTCTAGATCCATGATTTTTCATCAATAACTCATTATTTTGTTCGCCTACGAGAAGACATGAAATTAATTTAGAATATTGTTTAAAATCTTTCTCTTGATTTTGCTACTACAGGAGCATATTCGAGACATGAAATGTAGAGAATGTCTTCTCTAACATATCAATATCAATAATTTTCTCTCCACATAGTAACAATTTCGAATTGAATTTAAATCATGCGAAGTTGTAATCACTTACTGATTTGAAATTCTGTAACCTCAAGTGCATCCACTCATAAGGAGCTTTAAGAAGAATAACTGTTTTTAGTGATCATACATCTCTTTCAAAATTTTCCACAAGGTACGAGAATCTTTTATTGTAAGATACTTCATTTTTAATCCCGTGAAGTTGATGATTAAAGAAAATCATAGCTTTTGCTTTGTCCTGGCTGAATGTTGTATTTTTTTTAATAGTCTTTAAGATTCATAACATCCAAGTGGATTTTGACATCAAACACCCATGATAAATAATTATTGTTGTTAACATCAAAGACGACAAAATCTATTTTTGTGAGATTTATCATACTATCATAAAATATTGTATTTATTGTTGAAATTTAATATATATTAAATATGCAAAATAACATTAAATTTATTAATTATAATGAAGAGGAAAAAACCGACATACCTTTAGGATCTACCTTTAGCAGGAAAAATGACAAGAGCTCATGCTGATAACGTGTTGTGAATTTGAGGAGTACAACGGGAACGTGGATGCCAATAAAATATAAATAAATAAATATAATATAAATATATGGAATAAATAAATATTAAAATAGATAAATATTAAAATAAATTAAACATAATTATAAAACAAATTAAATAACAAAAGTAAATAAAATAATAAATTATGGATTTCTCGACTTTCTCCAAACTTTTTAGAATTTGTTCAATGTATGTGTCATTCAAAATCCACAAAATGTCATTATTTATAGTCAATTTGGCAAGTATAAGGTGGATTATACGAACACTAATAATGAGAATTAATAAAACACATGGACAACACTTTGGAAAAATGAGGACACGACATATGGTCAATAGACATTAAGTATGAGCATCAAATAAACATCTCTTTTTTATAATATTTATAATTGAAAATAATATTAACATTATAATAACAACAAAGTACAAAATTACAAAATAAAATATAAAAAGTAAACCACCTGAAAAGTATAATAAATAAATAACGGCTAGAAATTTGAGTAACTAAAGCTGATGTGCGACATAGTCCTTGAAACAAATTCTTCTATCACACCTATGTTTGAGATTCCACTTAGGTACAAAAGCCTAAATTAATTAATAGCAAGATTGTAATGATATGTTACTACTTTGATAAAAGAGTTCTAATATATATGTATATAAATATTCGGGTCACTTATACGTATATTGACTAATTTCATAAGATAACCATTAAATTTTGTGACATTTAGCTGTTTAAAAATTTATAGAATCTTGTGCTAGTAGATGGTTAGTGGTTACTACAGTCCAGATTTAAAATTTATACTCTCAAAATTTCTTTTAACTTTTTTTTACATACCCAAGACGTCACATGACAACATATAGTCATTAAAAATAAGAGATGTGCCTTGAAAGTATGAAAGAAATAAAAAAATAAGACGATTACAAATTTTTAGATAATAATTAAATTTCATAATTCAAAATTCTTAGTTTTTGAAAGTCACAAATTTCATAATCAATTTCTTGAATCACTTCAATTATTGTTCATCCCATAGAAGACATGTATGCCCAGAACCATTCAAATTATGAAATGGGTACCCAATCATATTTAATTTTTCTCTAAAAAATAGCCTCTATTTTATCAAACTTCCTTATTTTTCAACACATTTCTAATAAAATCATCAAATATAAATTTGATGTTTAATGATGTTTTATTTTTTCAATGATAAGAAGTAGGCACACTTCAACTTTTATTTTTTATATCTATATCTATTGCATATATTACTTTTTAAATAGATCATTGTTAAAAGGAAAAAAAAAATTACATAATATAAATGGTTGTATCTTTTGTCCATCATTTTATAGTCATCTTCATCATTTAAATCGTTGATTTTTTATTTACATTTCCATAAAATTGAAACATCGACATTTTTATTTATATTTATTTGACTTGATTAGTTAATTATATAAAATTTAAATTGAAAAAAATACCTATGAGTTCTCAAATTTTCTATATTTCCTCCTTTTTCCTATATCCTCATTTTTTTTCTTTAGGAGCTGTATTTTGATTTTCCATTTCTTTTGTCTTTTCTTCGATTTAAAAAAGATTCTTTAATTGAAATATCTAATATGACTATCTAATTTTTCTCTTTTATGATTTGATAACAATTAGAAAGAAAGATGAAACTATTAACATGTTAAATACTTATCTAAAAGATTTTGCTGAAAATTAGAAGTATTTTATTCTCATCCCCTTAAGTAAATATTATTCTTATCCTTGTAATAGAAAGTCTTCATTGAAGATTTTTATCTTTTTCACCTCTTTATTAAAGATTACATTTTACATTTTACTTCCTTTTCATCACGTTCATCCTAAAATTTTGTTCATTTAACTCTATCAAGGTTCTTTAGTTTTTTGAAGTCCAATAACGTAGAAAGTCTTTCATATATTTTAAAGTTCTTAGGCATTTTCATAAGTATTTAGAGATTAATTACTCCACATTAATGCCAAAAATTAAAGTAAGTATTTAGTGAAGAAACCCAAGTTTAAAATTAGTGTTAATTTTGAAACCTAGATATCAAATTGAAACAAAATTCAAATCTCAAATATTAAATTGGAACGTTTTTAGAATTTAAGGACTAAGTTGAAATCAAAACTTACTTAAGGATTAAAACGGCAACATTTTGAAACTTAGGGTCGAAATGGAAACTAAACTCAAAATCTATGGATCAAAAAAGTATTTTCCCCCTTAAATCAATTAGCATCACATATGCCTCCTATTTATAGTTTAATTCGAGAATTTGACTTTATTGATATGTGTATTATTTTTATCCATAACTCTCCAATTTTGATAGCAAATATAACATTAGACTAAGTGCAATCGAAAGCAAATCTATACCTTTCTATTTTATTCATGCATAAATGATATGACCAACAATTAGTCATGGAAGTTAAAAGTGAGTTCCATACATTTTTATAGGTACATAATTCAATTTGTTTGATGTTAGCAACTATAATTGATACTATATCATAATTCTATGCGTTTACTACGATCGTTAACATATAAAGTTATTGACATTTTTTGTTGGATAATCTGAAAGAGAACTTATTTAGACGAAAAGTGTGTCGGTGCCATTACCCCAAAAAACCCTACATTAGCTGTTCGGGTGGAATCAGACATAAACCAAGTCCAAGAAGACCGAGGAGGCCTTGGGGGAAGGTAGCGCACTAATTCGATTCTCCTTTCCTGCTACTAGGGAAGCACGTGCTACTGCTACTACTTTTGCACCTGCTTCTCCTATTATAGTGGAATGAACTCCTACGCCTGGAACTCCTCTTTACCACGCATTTCTTCCTCTTCTGCAAGAGTCATGTTCACTGCTCCTGCACCTCTAACTTCAACAGGAACTTCCGCATCTCTATTCGCATCTTCCTCATAATCATGATGTGAGATAGAGAAAACCATTTATGAAATCATCAGGGTAATGATCCATCAACCTGCTAGTGTGGTACTTTTTTTTTTTTAAAAAAAAATACTAAATACATGCATACTATTATTAATAATATAGAACATAAATAAAATTACTTTGTACTTTTTTTTGTTTGAATGTTAACATTAATTGTAACTAATGTCACAAATGTCAATGACGCATTTAACATATGATCAAAACAAATATAAAATTCACATTTTCATAATTTTCTTCCTGTAATTTTCAAAATTCTATTAAATGCACTTAATTTAATCATCCATAAACCATGGGAAAAATAAAAATGTCAATGTAGGAATAATCACCACTTTCCTTCTAACTAATGGGTACCATTCTCACAAGTAATTAATTTTTTAAATTGGCAAACTAACATTACCCATATTTGGTAGTGAATTTAGAAAATAGACATGCATGTTTGAATAATTATTTCTTTAATAAAGTAATTTCTTGTTTTTCACCATGGGTTTGCTTTTAGGGGGAAAAGATTCAGCATTTCCAATATATTTATAAGTTTTTCATAAATTACAAACTTCCACCAACTTTTTTGACCCCCAAAACTTGAGGAAGGGCCAATGCAATGTTTTGTCATAAATCATAACTTTTTTATATAAGATATTTTGTCATTTTTCCCTAAATTGAATACTTTTTATATAATTTTTGTTGCTTTTTTTTACCACATTATTGGTTTAGCTAGAGAAATAATCATATAAATTGCCAAGCTGTCAATTATTTTCCCATATTTTCCATATTTTTTTTAGAAGTTGAGAGGCTATTAAATAGTAATATGTTAAATATGTGGTCACATTCACATTAGTCTATGTACCTACAAAATGGAATACTTTTCTTCTTTTATGTCTGCTTAGATGATGAATTTTTTTGTAATTAAAATTACTAAAATGACCCTTATTACATATTTCCTTTTTACAATATAGTAGCCAAGTAGCTTAATCAAATTCTTGTTTGAAGTAATCTTTAGAAACTTAAATTTCGCCAAAATTAGTTAAAATATACATGCATCGATTTAACAAGTCAAAAAAATAAACTTAAAAAATAATTTCATTCAACGATAAAATTATCCACAAAATTTTATAACATATAAGGAAACTTGATTAATAATTGAATGTACTAATTTCACTACTTATTCAAGTTTTTAGGGTTCAATTTAAAAAAAGAAAAATGACATAGATGGCCTAAAATAAGGGGTCCAAATGAAAAGGAGTACTTTTATAAAAACCAATGAATTTTGGCCTTCTATTTATGTCATCACCGTATGAAATTACCACTTTAATGCTAAATGTATTCTTCTACTGTTTTCTTAGTTTTGTAGTATTTTTTTTTTCTTTTTCATTTTTTCTAAATTTCTTCTTCTTCATTCTTCTTCTTTTTATGCGACTCTTTTTTATGCATTTTTTTTTTTTTTTTTGCATTTCTTATTCTTCTTTTCTTCTACATTTGTTCTTCCTTTTTTTTCTTTTCTTTTTCTGCACTTCTTTGCATCGAGCATGGAGCATAAAAAATAGAGTATAGAATATTAGAGCATCGAACATCAAATGAACTTCTGAATGAAGCACAGAATGTAGAGCATAGAGCATCGAGCATCGAGCATTGAGTATCGAATATCGAGGATCGAGTAGCGAGTATATAGCATAGAGCATATAAGCATAGAACGTAGACAATCAAGTATCAAACATCAAATATCGAGGATCAAGTATCAAGTATAAGGAAACTTATGAATTACAACGCACGAATGGTTTTCAGAGACAAATGGGTCAATTCACATAATACTGATGTAAGTAGAAAATCGTCTTTCATTCAATTTCAAAATGTAACCATTTTTCATTTGACCTCAAAAAGAGGTTGTCCGTACACACACACAAACAAAACCCTTATGAAAAACAAAATTTTGTTAATAGACCCAATGAACTAGCTAGATACGTCAAAGAGGTGAAATTTTAATAACAAATTTGGGGGCACTCCAAATTTTGGGCTATACTTTTTAGTTATCATACATATTCTTAGTAAGATTTTCTATTAACATTTTATTGTGGTGTTAACAATGGATTTAAATATTGATGTAATCCTAAATTTAAATACTATTTTGGTCTCTATACTTTTGGTTTTGATTTATTTTGGTCTATATACTTTCAAAATATATATTTTGGTTCCTCAACTTTTTTTCAAATGTTCATTTTGATTCTTGTACTCTCAACTTTGCTTCATTTTAGTCTTTGAATTTTCAAAAAGTGGTCATTTTGATTCCATGAAAATGAAAGAATCAAAATGATCACTTTTTAAAAGTATAAATACCAAAATGAATCAAAATGAATATTTTGAAAATATATGGATTAAAATGAACTAGAACTTAAAGAATAGGGACAAAAATAAACGTTTTAAAAATACGGGGACCAAAATGAATCAAATCAAAAAATATAGAGATCAAAGTAGTATATATACCTAAATTTCATCAAAATTTAGAAAGACTATAAGGCCATGATAACTAAAAGTTTATGGACTACATTCATAATTTAAGCTAGACATAAATATGAATATGTTAGGATTTTTATCATGAAAACAAATTTAGTACTTCCAAGCACTTTTATATATTATTTGATGAACATATAGCTGAAGTCCAAATATGATATTTTGGTCACACTTGGTTGACTCTTGACTGTTTATTTTTAATTTTATTTTAATTCAATGTCTAATTCTCAACACCAACAAGCATGTTCTGAAGGGTACTATACTTTCTATATTGAACAGCTTTTTTCCTTATTTTTATTACTCTTTTTCATACACTAATGGAAGAGAATTAATAATGTAGAGAAAAAATAAGCTTAAATCTTTGTCAATTATTTTCCACTTTTTTTTTAAAAAAAAATCTTAAAAAGTTGAAATATTATTGGCCAATAATAGATGAACTATAGTACACATTTAAAGGCCATGGGGTACTTGCATCTTTTCTTATCCTTCTTTATGCTTTCCATGATTTCTATCTTCTTTCAAACTCTACCTTCAACTTCGCACAACTTTTGTAATTGCTTGAGATGGAAATACCCACAATGGAAATTACTTTTTTAGAACAATAGACCTTATAATTGAACTTTGATGGGTCTTGAATCCCAAAAAAAAAGTTTCCTACTTGAAAACAAACTTAGATTGTACTAGTTGCAAGTAAATGTTGAATCCATAGATATTGGTTTGATTTATTTATATATAATTGGAGGGTTTGAGAATTTTAGTAAAGTTAATGTAAGAGACAAGAGAGGATAAGGATATCTAACTAAATATATTGTTTTATATTTTAATAGAGATTATATAATATTGATCATTAAATTAAATATTAACTCTCTTATTCTTTTTAGGCTGAATATTATTTTCGTCGTTGTACTTGGATTTCAGTCCATTTTTCTTCATATACTCTTAAATGTCTAAGCTTAATTTATGTTGTTAATTTATTGTTACTTTTGTTAAATATATATATATATATATATATATGTATGTATATATGCGTGTTAGCGCTAAACTCTCATATGAAGCTAACATGGCTGGCTACATACAAGTATAGCCAAAGAAAGATGAGACGGGACGGACGGTCAGAGGCCGCCACATTTTTTATAAATTTTGAAAATATATTTGTGCAGTGTTTTTTTTTATTGCGTGAAAATCATTATTATTGTTTAACATATTTTGATAAAATTAACTTCAATGCTTAAATTTAAGATTTATTAAAAGTATATAGATTAAATTTCAAATTGATGGAAAGTACTAAAAACTAAATGTTGACAATTCAAAGTAGAAAGACTAAATTGAAGTGAGAACTCCATCAATGAAATCGAAGAGCTAGAGCTCTCTTTGGGTTCCTCCTCGTTGTCTTTTTCGTTTTACCATAGGAATGAAAATTGCAGAGCTCACTGTATTGTTTGTGTTGCAGCTAATTTTGAGAACTTTTTTTTAAGAGAGTATTTCTTCCATTTATGAAGATGATTGAGTTTTTTGGGATTTTGATTTTTCCAGTTGGCTACTAAATGCTGTAAAACATGACTTATTGTTATCGGTTTATACTTGCATTTAATTATTGATGAAGTTCTATTTCAAAAAAATGGTGAACTAAATTGGTTTTTTAGCCGCCTTTTATGGTTGTTGAGAAGCCCTATTGACCTATAAAGATTTTCATATAAAAGTTAGTTATAATCAGATCCAACAACAGAAATTCTTAGTAAAATTAAAAATCCTCGAAAGATGCAAGATTATATGTCACTATTTGCTATATTTGAATTATATATACACATGTAGAAGCCCTAACAACCTATCTCTTTAGTTATTTGATAACAATTTTAAAAAAATCATTAACAACTCAACTAGGTAACACATACACCTACAAGTGAGAGATTTTTCTATATCTAATTTTTTGACCTAATTATAAAATATTAAATTATAATCAAATTTAAATGGCTTGACTACAAATTATTATTACAATGCAAAGAAGATTAATTTTCATTTGAACACACTTGTATGTAATTCTATTTTAATTCCAAAATTTCCCAAATTTTGATTGGCATATTTTATCAATAGTAGATATATCTTTATGGATAATTACTTAAAATGACACCAACTAAGTTAAGTCTAATTTGATGACTATTTATTTTTTAAAATTAAACTTATAAATATTAATCTCATCTATAAATTTCTTTGTTTTATTATCACTTTTTAATAGTTTTCAAGATCCAAAGTATGTTTTAAAAACTAAAAATAAAGTAATTCTTTTTTTCTAAAAAAATATTTTTGGAAGATAAAATTTAGCTAAAAATTCAAATATTAACTTAAAAAATATTAAACGTACAAAAAAAATTGTAAAAAACCCAACACAATTTATTTATTTTTATTTTTTAAAATAAATAATGATCACAAAGAGATTATCCAAGTTTGGACAATAAAAAAAAAAAAGTAATAATAAGAAACAAAAGATAATCGAAGTAGCCACTAGACCAAAAAGTATTTTTCATTTTAAGAGGCCTGTTTATAAAATTTAAATAAATAAATAAAATAAAGTTGAATTTGATAAACAAGTTATGTTTGGTTTCCATTTTTTAAAATGAGGTTGAGAAACATTATTTTTACTTATAGATTCTTGGTTCTGTTACCTAATTTTTAAGATATTTTTAGAAAATAAGTCAAATTTTTTTAAAAAATATGACAGTTTTTAAATTCTGGCTTAGAATTATCTTATAAAAAAATGAGAAAACTTCCCAAAAACTTTTTGAAACAAACATATTTTCACACATTATTGTAAGAAAATTAATCATGAAGGCAAACTCCTAAACTGATTTAACTTTTTGCCAACTATTTTTCCTTTTTTTTTTCCACGTATGGTATATTCAATAAATATGCAAAAATTTATAAACTCTAGTGCTTGATAATTATCAAAATAAAAAATAATAACAACACAAGGGATTAAACATCTATGATTATCTATCCAAAGATCTTAGGTCCAAATCTTATGGTGAATTTTCATACATTTTAATTATCAAACAATTTTAAAAACACATTTTTTTCCTCAAAGCGTTTCTTCAAAGATGATATTTACTTAATATGTTTATAAATATGATTTTAGTTAAAACTCATTATATTTTGCCGTTTGAGTTATATATTTTTTTAGTGATTTTGGTACAAGATTTTTTTTTCTCGATCAATTAAAGGCTTCTTTTAAATATAAAAATGTCTTTTTAATTAAAAAAAAAACTCAAGAAGTCAATTTAAATACGTCCTATCTCTCCTAGGTATCACTAGCATCAATTTTAAATGATTAATAGAAAAATAAAATATTTAAAAAAAAATTGAAATTGAATGTGGCAATTATTGGGGGCAAGAGGAAAGATAATGGGGCCTTTTATTACTATTTCCACATGCCATCATCAAAACAAAGACCTGAACTTGGATTGGATATCTTCCACTGACAAAAAAAGCAATAGTCTTGTCTCATAAGATTTCAGAATCTTCAATAGTAAATCCAACTATTTATCAAATATCTTTTAACGTTGTAACATAATAGTAAAAATATCATGTTATATCTCTAAATTTTAGGATTTGTATCAATTTAAACTATAAATTTTTGCAAGTGTATCAATCTACACTCCATTACGTTCTTTTTAGGAAAATCTTGTATGAAACTTATAATTATATCAATCAAATTTTAAAACTTTCATAAATGAATCAATTTAGATTCTTAGTTAAAATTTCTTTTGAGAATTGTCCATGCATTTACTATAATCATCCATTCTATAAAACCAACATTTGAAGAAGTCTACACACCTTAAAGATTCAATGCATGGATGATTTTCAAAGATAGTTGTAATGAAAGGTCTAGATTGATTTGTTTATGAAAATTTAGAAGTTTAATTAACTCAAAAATCATAAATTTCACACAATATTGGTTGAACGAAGGAGGATGGTATAAATTGATATACTTACTAAAGTTTATGATTTAATTTGATACAATTATTAGTTTAGAACTTTAATTGATATAACTACCAAAATTTAGGGATAGAAATTGATTTAGACTTAGTTTCAATTTAATTTGGAAAAGTTCGTATTCAACTCTTGAATTATATGTGTACTTATATTTGCCTTGATTATTCTTTTTCATAATTCATGAGATGCTAGCTGATATGAATCTCCAACCATTTAAGGAGATAAACGATGTCACTATGCTTAGGGTTAGTAAATGTTAGTTAGGTACATAAATTTGGAACATTCATTAAATTAATTGCTTTTCTACCACTTTACCTACCAAATTAATTTTCAAAATCTATTATATTTCTATGACCCTTCATTTTATGAAGCCTTAACCGTTTTAACTAAATAAACAAATTTAAATGAAACAAAAAGAACAAAGAAGAAATATACGTGTTTTTTGAACTTTTAGTTTAACTTTTCAATGTTTAATTTTTTTAAAAAAAATTGAAGTGTTTGACAACTACAAATAACTTTCGAAACGCTTTATAGGAAAAAGAAAATATCATTTTGGTCTATAGGTTTCGAGTTTAGTGTTTATATGGTCTATATGCTTCAAAATCTCACATTTTTATTCTCGAGATTTCAATAATGCTCAATTTTAGTCATTGAGATAACAGAATCATTAGTGACGTAACAGAAGGATGAGTAGGATGATGACTAGACTAATTTTAAACTAAAATAGATTAATGATGTAGCTATTTTAATGGCAGAGGTGAAGTTCTTGGAATCTAATGTTTCATTTTCATACTATTTTGGGAAAAAATCATTTTCATAAAGAAAGGAAGAGGAAGAAACTTCATTTGAAGTTTTATTTTTCGATTTATAAGAGAGAGAAGAAAGATTCTTTTGTGAGAATTAACCAAACCACAAGCCAGAGACTTGTTGAGGATCTGATCTAATTTATTGTGCTTTTTGAGGTTGTTATTTGGATGAATATAAAGGATCTCCCCATTTTCCGTTAGGTCATTAACGATTTTGTTATCTCAAAGGCTAAAATTGAGTATTATCAAAATCTTAAGGATAAAAGTGTTAGATTTTGATATATAAGAATCAAATAGAAACTAAACTCAAAATTAAGGATAAAAAAAGTATCTTTCTCCATTTTTTTTAAACCAAAAGATCAGTTTAAATAAAAATGACTTTTTTGGAAAGCATTTCTTTCTCTAGTCAATCAAAACAAACTCTTAACTTCTTAATAAATAGTTGAGTTGTATTTTTGGCATGACTTTATGAGTGATTTTAGATAGCTAAGTTAATAGGACATAAAATTTTGTTTTCGTGAGCATAAAATTAAAGGTGTAATGATACTTCAATTCTTTTATAATAATAGATTTGTTGACTTAAAAAAATTTGAGTATGTTAGATACATATTAAACTAAAGAACTCTAAATTAAATAACATCAGAGTCCATGCTCCAAACACTCTCTTTAGTGTTTAAAAAAATTGAAATTTTAAGGTTTTTTTTTTTTAAAAAAAAAAAAATTCTAAAGACAAAATTAAAATCTAAGACCATATATGATATATTTTTTTTAAAAGATTGGGGCCTATTTGAAAAAATATTAAAAATTAAGGAAACTAAACTTATAATTTAACTAAAAAGATGCTTAAACTAGAAAGCACCCAAACTAACCCTTATATTTACAATGGATATCTAAAAATTGGTATTTATATGTATATTTTACATTATATTCTTTTGAAGTTAAATATTATACATTTCTTAATTTTATTACTTCATGCATAAACTTAACTTCATAAAGAAAATTAAACTTCAAGGCTAATACTTGAGAAATATTTGATGGTTTAAAAGCATTATTCCATTATTACTAAAAAAAAAACATTATTCCTTTAGTTAAAAAACATATATGATTAAATATTAAAAAAAATTATTCAAATATGGAAAAGGAACAAAGAGATGTTCCCACCAACCTATACTATTTAATGCTTTTAAGTAACTAATGAATCATAAAAGTAGTCGTAATAACTAAGTAGTAATTGACATGTACTCAGTCTCTTGAAATTTGAGGTTCAAATTTTCATATCCCAATTTTTATTAAAAAAAAAGAGTTATATATGCAACATTATTGAGATAATGTATCATAAAAATAATCTCTAAACATATTTATACAACATATAGCCAATTACTTGAACCCATGCTTCATTTCTATAATTTATTTGGTACTTTACTATTTCATATACTAAGTAAAATCAATCATGCATACGTACAATATTATTGATGTGTAATTTAACTAATGAAAGCATTGTTTGCTTAAGCATAACTCAACTAATCAAATATAGTAACAAACAAGTAACCAAAATCCTAGATATTCCAATATCTAATGTCACAATTTTTTTTTTAAAAAAAAAATTAAACAATTTTTTTAAATAAAAAAAGTTTAAGAAATGATTTAAAATTCTATAATTTTAAATAATAAATGATTTTGTTTGAAAAGAAAAGAAATTGAAACGAGTGGTTAAAAAATTTGCATATGAATGCTAGTTGGAAGTGAAAAGTTTCTTTTTTGTATACATAAAAAATATTAATATAAACTCATAATTCTGATTTTTTTTTCAAAAGTATTAGATTAAAACATGATGTAGGAGAATTGAACTTTTAACCTCAAGATTGATAGTACATACACTAAGTTAGTTAAGCTATACTCAATTTGGTATAAATTTGATTTATTAATAACATATTTGTTGACGCTCGAATTTCATCTGTGTTGGGCTTTGTTGCGGATGCTCGATGGGCTTAGCCTTCAGTCTGCTTCTCCTTGGTTGGTCTTAATGTTCTCCAAGTTGACATTAGTAAGAGATCCTCGCATCGGACTTATGATAAAGGAAGTAAGGGCGAGTCTCTTCTTAGGAGATTATTTACCCCCTTTGGGACAGTTGAATGAAGCTATTTGTAGGCCCTTCCTCTGACACTTGCCTTTGGTTACGTGTAGCACCACCGATGTCAGAGATGTTGCAGGATTCACGGTTGTCCTTCCTCTGGTACTCGCTCGTGGCTATTTGTAATGTCGTGATGTCAAGAAGATTATAGATCCTAAGGTCACAGAGTGTCAGATGAGCTCGTCTGGTCAACTCAACTTGAGCTTCTCTAGTCAGCTTGGAACTTGAGGCCTTGACATTTCCCTTTTGAGACACATGTTTCCTTATGCCTCATCCTGATATCCTATGGGTTAGGGTCCGCCTGTGGGCAATCCTTAACAAATTTAAATATGACATATACCTCCCAATCGTATGAAATCCTATCAAATTTAATTGCTTAGATCAAGACATTTTTTTTTACATTAAAAAGAAAAATCCACATTCTCTTCTATGTGATAACAAAGGGCATCTAAACTATGTACAAAATGGCTATGAAGTGGAGAATCTTTACCAACTCTTTTAACCTTAATATTTTTAATAAATTCCAACATTGCCTTTTGTTAAATAGATGTAACTTTTTGAGTATATATGTCTGTTTGAAAGATGATAAAAGAAACGATTCCAATTTTTAATTTACAGAATAAATTTTTTGATGGACGTGACTCTTCAAGATGGGATGAGACTCTTCTATAGTACCTTTTCCTTGACCCTAATGATGCAATTGATGAAGACACTTGTTCGGATGGAGGTGGTTATATATTGAATCGGTGCATCCACTTTTCCATTGTACATGTGAGATGCATGTATAAAAGAGAAACAAAATAATATTATTCTTAGAAAAATAACTCCATGTGATCTAAGTTTAATTTTTTTTAAAAAAAAAATAGAGAATTCAATCCAATAGAAGTGGTGAAACAATGCTGATTTATATATGAGAGTGACTTTCATTATCCATCTTACAACACTAAATTATAAATTTAATTACTAGCCAAAAAAATTGATTTGAAAATACGATAATATGAAAACATTAAAATAAAATTATTACATCATCTAACTTTTAAAAGTTTAGAATACCTAAAACAAAATTGTATAATATTTTTTTTATTACATGCTAAAAACACTATTAAAACAAATAAATTTTTTAAGTTTTTTCATGCACTGCACGTATTTCTTAACTAATTAATGCTCAAAATCTTGAGCAATTAAACATGACACAAAGGAAAGGAAAATATAATCGAAACTTATCTTTCTTAAAGTTAATCAAAGGTTTGATTCATAGACTACAATATTACCATCAAAATAAACATAATTCAACCAGCATAAAATATATACTATCAATCTTAAAAGTCAAAGGTTCAATTCTTGAAAGAAGAGGGAAAAAAAACTATATATTTTCAACCGGTATGAAATTTATTGAAATTTAAAGCTATTATTGATAGTTTGGACATACATATTCAGTTCATAAATTATAAAGGAAACCAACTAAAATGCTGGATGGAAGAAGAAAAGGGGAAAAAGAAAGCCCAATAACCAAAAGTTATGTTTAAAAATCTGTTTCTACGAGATTAGTGATTGTTACTAGAACTTCTAACGTGAAGCTTCAGGCCTACGCTACACTTGGAATATCTAAAATTAATCCATTACACTAGCCATAAACATTAATTTTAAGATTTATTGAAATTACAAATTAAATTTGAAGATTTGAAAATACAACTAAAATAAACAAAGTATAGCGACCATTTTAACCTAAGGAAACAAGCTTACGAGTAAATATGAACTGTCTTTATATTATTAATGGCACAACAAATATTATGTACTTCATTAGACAGTAAAACTATGAGACCCATTTTTAAATTCCAACTTCAAAGTTCTACTCGAAATAGGATAGAAGAGTAAAACGCAATTCAGATATTATGATTGATACAAGATAAATGTCAAGAATATTGTCACATGTTGAATATTCAAATAGCTAAAACCAATATTTTCCATATGCTCAAAATCAACTACCACTAATAACTATGACTGACTATTAAGTATGCATAATTTCTAGGTGGTAATATTATTACACAGACAAGGTACAAAAAGATGAAGAGTTTACTCAGAAACATTTCACTAGGTCGCCTTTAATGTTCACACTTCAATCAAATCTCAGCGACCAATTTCTAGAGGCGCATTACCCATGTGGAGGTTCCTGCAAAAACCAGCAAACCATGAGCAATGGAATGAGGAGGAAAACTAATATAAGGAGCATCTCATGTTACACAAAGGCAAAGAATTTTTTTCCAAAAGAAAGTTATAAAATAAAATGTAAATTGCAAAAGTTTCTCTATATTCTAAACTAATCTTTCCTGCTAACTCCATAAAAAAACAGACTTGTGACATTAAAATAAGTAACAAAATTTGCCCCTACATTTTAACCCAGTGCAAATATTTCTTGAATTAGATCATCAGATCTTCCATTGACACTAATGTAAAAGTTGAGTCCAAACTAAAACCTACAAATTTATAGTGCTGTATAATTCCAATAAGAAAAACGCTGTAAGCATATTTGCATATTGTTGAAAATAGGGTTTTTATTCTAGGGGTATTTTTGTAATTGCATCTAACCCTAGGGTTCTCTACAAGTCTATTTATTCACCCTATTCTCATGTATTCAGTGTATTAGTTTTATAATAATAATAAAAAAGATCTGTACCGTGGTTTTTCTCCCTGGTTTAGGGTTTCCACGTAAATATTGTGTTTTTCCTCTGTTATTATTTTCATCACATATTTTATTTGCATGTAGGCTAAATCTGAATTGTAAAGGAAGTAAATATCACGTTTTGAAATTCACCTCCCACAAATCATATCTGTAGCTATTGTTTCGCCATACAATATGGATAGCCTCCCATTCCAGCAGGTGTGATTGGGTGAAGTCCGGCAGCATCTTTCTTTCCAATCACTTGATGGGGATATGGCAGTTGGAGTTGGCTCCCATATGAAGTATGCGCTGCCGTAGGACTAGGATACGAAGCAGGATATGATGCAAGAGCTTGGGGATAAGCATAGCCAAGGGGGCCAACACCACCATGAGGTTTACCAGGTTGAGGATGATATCCAGCAGCTACTGGGTATGGCATAGAAGGAATAGCTGAGGAGACTTGTGCCTGCATCATCTTGTTCCTGTGTGAATCTGCAAGCTTCACAATGATGTTCCTTCCCTGCAACCACTCACCAGATTAATATATTATCATTTTCATCAAAGGTTAAAAATCATTTGCAATATTTTCTTACGTTGCACTAAACCGGTACTCGTTTGGCTCTTGTTTGGGAGAAGATTCTTCATTTTTACAAATTTACAAAAAGCTTCCGTTATCCCTCTATTATATTGTTTTTGGTTTCTTACCCCCTTACCCCTTCCAAAAATAAAGATAACTGCTTCCATAATTCTACACTTAATCTAAAAGATTGCTTGTGCTTAATGATACTCGGCAGATAAGTTAAATTAAACCAAATATTTTTCTACCCGTTCAAAATGAAAAAGTTCTATATCAATTCTGGACTTTTCCCTTCTCTTCTTTTCACTTGGAAAATAAATTACCACATATCTAAACATTAAAATATTGGAATCTTCTGTACTGAAATTAAGTATATTTCAAAAGGCTATTATTAGCAAGTATCACAACTCACTCACCCCAAAGGTCTTGTCTGGATCATCTATTGCCTTCTTTGCAGCCTCTACAGTGGTATACGTAACAAATCCAAACCCTCTGCACACAAAGAAATGGAAATTGTTTTATAGGTGCGGCATATGTGATGTAATATCTTACGAGGATCTTGGCCATTTCTTGAACAATCTTATTTTAGTTAAAATGCTTTTGTTTAGTTTTTGTCCGGTTCTTTAAGTTTAGGTCTTTCTTTATTAATCTTCAGCCCCTTACTCTCTCTTGTAACCTTAATTAAGTTAGTCTAACCCCTCATTAACTCTTCTGTAAAAGCCTATAAATAAGGCTGCCATTGAACTATTGAATCAATAATACATTGAGGCATTTTTGGAGATTCAAGTGTGCACCAATATGTAGGTTCAATAAGGTAAAAGATTATTGAAATCAATGGAGAAAGTATTATCGCATGAAATGTGAAAATGTTACTAACCGTGATTCATTCGTGTCCTTATCATAGGCGACCGAACCTTCTTCTATATCACCATACCTTCCGAAGAAATTCAGCAATATTTCACTTGTAATATCTGGTGATAAACCGCCAATATATAGCTTTCTCTGTGCCAAATCTGGCGTTGTACTTGATCCACTTAGACCCTCACAAGCCAGATTGCAGATAGCCATGCGACCCTAAAATTAAGAAGCATTGGTCGACACATATATTTGAATTCTCTGGGAAATATCTTCTTTTTTTTTATAAGACTCTTGGAAATATCTCAGAAAGCCACCAGCTATAATATGGTGGAACGAAAAAATGGTTGTGTTCATTAAAAGTTCATGTTATCTATCCTTAGCTTGCAGATGGATAGCCTATCAATCAACTACCCTTAACATCAGCTTTCACAGGCATAATTTTTGTTCAAGTTCTGAATTATTTGTCAAGAAAAGATATACAACTCATATATAGGAGTGTTTATTAAGTTTCAATCTTTATAAAATTAGATTCATTACATATCAGATCAAAAACCAAAAAGAATACTTCCCCATAAGCTAACAGCTATTATGCTATGAACAAAGAAATGATGAAACCTGTTGAAATACGTTGAATTAGCCCCCAAGGGCATTTTTGTAATTTATACTATATTTGCTAAATTAGGGTTTCACCTCGTTCTATTTATATCTGAGGTTGGGTCTATTGTACGTATGACATTAAAATAATAAGTCCTTTTCTATCGTGGTTTTTCTTCCCTGAATTAGGGTTTTCCACGTAAACTCCTTGTGTCGTCTTCTTTCTCTTCTATTTCAATATGGTATCAGAGCCAGGTGATGAAACCCTAGCCCCAATAGAAGAAACTCAGTCATCAAACTTGATAGGTAAAGATACACTGACTAATGAGGCTGTGATTCAAGCAGCAATTGACCGCTATCTCCGAACCATCATCCTAGGTGGCGCAGTCGAACAGATCCAGCCGGCGAGCCGAATAGCAAGTGGTGGGCTTGCTCCAGTTGGCGTGTCGATTAGCTTCCAGACTCGACTGTTCTAGCCGAACACCATCGATGAAGATCCCTCAGCTTCGCACGTTCTCCAGCTGACGCACGCGAGCGATTTGCAGCCGATCAGTCCCTCGACTTCGCACAGGACCGGATCTGCTCCAGATGGTCGTGGGTTTGCTCCAGCTGTCGGGTCGGGTCAGATCGGCGCGATTTCTTCAACCCCGCAGCCGATCGTCGAGTCTTCTGTCCGTTACCCACCATCGCAGCCGTCTGGGAGCAGCGTCGATCACGGGTTGCCGCACTTTGCCGCCGGTAGACTTCTGGCAGTAGCTTCTTCACAGTACCAGGGTGGACAGCTTCTTCCTCATGTGTATCCAGTTCAACCTCAGTTTCGAATGGGTGATTCCGTTGAAGAAAATCCCATGATTTTTGGACAGAAAAATTCCAGATCCGAATCTGATGGGGAACTCCAACAATTGGTTAGTCTCCAGCAACAGATGGCCGCCCTTGGAGCTAGATTGAATGGCCGTGATTCTTCCCCGATGTATTCAGAAAATCCGGTATCAATGTTTCCTACTCTTCCTACTACTAATTTTTTATCTGGAACTATAGGAAATTTTGCAGGAATGATCATGGGAGAGAAGTTGAATGGGCAAAATTACTTCTCTTGGTCCCAAACAATTAAAATGGTTCTTGAGGGACGCCATAAGTTTGGATATTTGATTGGAGAGATACCACGACTGAATCCTGGGGATCCTCAAGAGCGTGTCTGAAAGGTAGAGGATTCTTTGCTCCGCTCAATGTTAATCAGTAGCATGGAACCACAAATCGGGAAACCTTTACTCTATTCAGCCACTGCCCAAGATATTTGGGATGCAGTCCGACGGTTATATTCGAGGCGTCAGAACGCATCCCGCCTGTATACTCTACGTAAACAAGTTCACGAATGCAAACAAGGGAGCATGGACGTAACGTCATAATTCAGCAAGATGTCGTTGTTATGGAAAGAAATGGATCTATGTCGGGAGATCATTTGGAACTGCCCGCAAGATGGAATTCAATACTCCAAGATAGAAGAGGTTAAGCATGTGTATGATTTTCTCGTAGGGTTGCACCCCAAATTTGATACAGTTCAGAGTCGAATACTAGGGCAGAAGCCAATACCGTCTCTCATGGAGGTTTGTTCAAAGGTTAGATTGGAAGAAGATAGATCGAGTGCAATGAATGTGCTGGGTGTTACCACTATAGAGTCAGCTGCCTTCGAGGTGAAGTCCGTTGGAGCTGATGGTGACAAGCAGAATAGTAAAACACCCCCAGTATGTGAGCATTGCAAAAAACAGTGGCACACGAAGGATCAGTGCTGGAAATTGCATGGTCGCCCTCAGAATGGTAAACGTCGCCCTCTGAATGACAAGTCGAAATCTGGGCGTGCTCTAGTGGGTGAATCAGTTGAGGGGGCCACACAACCTCAGACACAGCCTCCAGTGACCAACCCTAGTGATTCAGGTACCATAGGGATCGGAACAGTTGCTCAATCAGGTAACCCTCAATCTTTTAGTTTCCTTGTTGAAGGGAATGAGTTATGAATTCTAGATTCAGGAGCGACCGATCACTTGACTGGCTCATCCGACCGGTTTCTCTCATACTATCCAAGCCCTGGAAATGAGAGGATTCGAATTGTAGATGGATCCTTCGCTCCTATTGCTGGAAAAGGCAGACTGTCACCATTTCAAGGATTAACTCTGCAAAATGTCTTACATGTGCCAAAATTTCTTACAACTTATTATCAATAAGCAAAGCAACAAAAGATTTGAACTGTAGAGTTGTCTTCTCACCAGATACTACTTTGTTTCAGGACTTGAGCTCGAGGAAGACGATTGGTACTGCCCGATATGATAGAGGCCTATATTTCCTTTTTGAAGATACTTTCTCCAGAAGCTTGTTTGGGACTAGTCTTTTATCTTCGTTTACTATGTCTGAAACAAATTATTTATTGTGGCATTTTCGTCTTGGACATCCTAGTTGTCAATATATGCGATATTTATTTCCTCATTTATTCCATAATGTGAATGTTTCTTCATTATCTTGTGATGTCTGTATACGTGCTAAACAACCTCGCGTGTCGTTTGTTTCTCAGCTCTATAAACCTACCCAGCCTTTTCACCTGGTCCACAATGATGTTTGGGATCCCTCAAGTATCTCTACCCTGTCTGGTAAACGGTGGTTTGTAACTTTCATCGATGACCATACCCGACTTACATGGGTATATCTCCTTGCTGATAAGTCCGAGGTTTTATCTACCTTCAAACAGTTCTATACCACTATATTAACACAGTTCAACACAAAGATTGTCATTCTTCGGAATGACAATGGTCGTGAGTTTGTCAATCACACCTTCCAGGAATTCCTAGTGTCAAAGGGGATCATCCATCAAAACTCGTGTGCATATACTCCACAACAAAATGGGGTGGCTGAACGGAAAAATCGCCATCTCATTGAAGTTGCTCGTTCCTTGATGATTCCAGCGTCTCTCCCTTTGTACCTGTGGGGAGATGCAGTTCTTACCGCAACTCATCTAATTAATAGAATGCCTTCACAAGTTCTAAAGTTTCAAACTCCTCTTGAGTGCTTCAAAGAGTCCTATCAATCTACCTGTCTTATTCCTGAGGTTCCTATTCGTGTGTTTGTGTGTACAACCTTTGTTCATACTCATGGTCCACACCGGACTAAGTTTGCTCCACAAGCTCAAAAATGTGTGTTTGTCGGGTATCTCCTTCACCAGCGAGGCTATAAATGCTTTCACCCATCTTCCAGAAAATATTTTGTCACTATGGATGTCACGTTCCTTGAAGATAAACCGTTCTTTCCCGTTAGTCATCTTCAGGGGGAGACCACGAATGAAGAAACTAACAGTTCCCCGTACTCCGTACCTATTAGCTTCAATCTTGAGCCTAGTCCTAATATTCCTGAACTTGAGCCTAGCCCTAATATTCCTGGACCTAGTCTACCTAGTCTTGAACCTAACTCCGCTCCTGCTGTTCCCGTGTCGGTTCTTCCTACTAGACAAGTGCCCTGGATAACATACTATAGTAAGAATCTCATAAAGGAAATTCAGGAAACCCCTGGTGTTCCATCGGAAAGTGTCCAAGCGTTGGAACCAGCTCAGGTTCAAGATCTCGTTGTTTCAAAGGAGAGTCTTGAAGAAAAGCCTGGGAACATAGAAAATGATGAGACGAGCTCAGAGAAGGTTGAAACTTCAGGAGGTAATAAGGTGCTGAAAGATCCTCAAGAAGATGCAGAATTGTCTCAAAAGTCTGATACTGAAGAGGGACAGACGAAAACTGACAACTATGATACCACTTTGGATATGCCAATTGCCCTGAGAAAGGGAACTAGGTCATGTACAAAGTACCCTTTGCATAGTTTTCTAACCTATAGTAACTTATCTCTTGGTTTTAAGGCTTTCATTACTCAACTGGATGCTCTAGCAATACCTACCAATGTACGCATGGAAGTTCCCGAGTGGAAAGCAGCAGTAATGGAGGAAATGAGAGCTCTCGAGGCAAATAAGACTCGGGAGTTAGTAGCTGTCCCTAGAGGTCACAAAATAGTTGGTTGTAAATAGGTGTTCACAGTGAAGTATAAGTCTGACGTAACACTCGAGAGATATAAGGCCAGGTTAGTTACTAAAGAGTTCACTCAGACGTATGGGATTGATTATTCAGAAACTTTTTCCCCAGTGACTAAGTTAAACACGATTCGTGTTCTTCTGTCTGTCGCTGTAAATAAAGATTGGCCCCTACATCAACTAGATGTAAAGAATGCCTTCCTAAATGGTGAGTTAGAAGAGGAAGTACATGAGTCCACCTCCAGGTTTCGAAGCTAAGTTTGGGAATCATGTCTGCAAACTCAGGAAGTCTTTATATGGGTTGAAGCAGTCCCCTAGGGCATGGTTTGACAGGTTCACCATGTTTGTTAAGTCCCAAGGGTTTGTTCAGGGGCATTCTAATCATACCTTGTTTACCAAAAAATCACCCTTAGGAAAGATTGCTGTGTTGGTAGTGTATGTTGATGACATCATCCTATCAGGAGATGACACAGCAGAAATTGCTAAGCTAAAACAAAGGATGGCAGGTGAATTTGAAATCAAGGATCTTGGTAGTTTGAGGTATTTTCTTGGGATGGAAGTGGCAAGATCAAAAGCAGGAATATCTGCATCTCAGCGGAAGTACACTCTGGACTTGTTGAAGGAAACAGGAATGACTGGATGCAAACCTATTAACACTCCTATTGAGGTCAATAGCAAACTAAAAAGCATTTCGGAAGGAGTTCCTGTGAATAAGGAGAGATATCAATACTTGGTAGGAAAACTGATTTACTTATCTCATACTAGGCCCGACATCTCCTATGCTGTGAGTGCGGTAAGTCAATTCATGCAGAGTCCATATGAGGAGCACATGGAAGCTGTGACTCGAATTTTGAGATACCTGAAGTCCACCCCTGGGAAGGGCTTAGTGTTCAGAAAACATGACACACGAAGCATTGAGGCATATACTGACTTAGATTGGGCCGGATCTGTGACTGATAGAAGGTTAACCTCAGGGTACTGTACCTTTGTATGGGGAAATTTGGTAACTTGGCGGAGTAAAAAACAGGGTGTGGTGGCCAAGAAGAGTGCTGAGGCAGAATATAAAGCTATGAATCTGGGAGTGTGAAGAAATTTGGTTGCAGAAAGTTTTATCTGATCTTCACGAGAGTAGTCTGGGGCCCATGAAGCTGTATTGTGATAATAAGGCTGCCATCAGTATTGCGAATAATCTCGTGCAACATGATAGAACCAAACATGTGGAAATTGACAGGCACTTTATTAAAGAAAAGTTAGACCGCAGAGCTATCTGTATTCCCTATGTACCTTCAGTCCAACATATTGCAGATGTTTTTACGAAAGGGTTATCGAGACAGACATTTGAAGCTTGTATTAGCAAGTTGGGTCTTGCCGATATCTACGCCCCAACTTGAGGGGGAGTGTTAAAATACGTTGAATTAGCCCTAAGGGCATTTTTGTAATTTATACTATATTTGCTAAATCAGGGTTTCAACTCATTCTATTTATCTGAGGTTGGGTCTATTGTACGTATGACATTAAAATAATAAGTCCTTTTCTATCGTGGTTTTTCTTCCCTGAATTAGGGTTTTCCACGTACTCCTTGTGTCGTCTTCTTTCTCTTCTATTTCAATAAAACCAAATATCATTTTTTGCTAATAGCTGCTTCTGCCCCAAGGCTTAGACTTTCGAGACATCAAGGCTTTTCCCTTATTATACTCACCCATACTAAACCTCTAGGTAGGTGTTATTGAGAGATTGCAAACCTTGCCAATCCGAGCATAGCTCAATGGATAAGGCACCAATTACCATACCTCCTAAAGGTCGATGGTCAAATTCTTATCCCCCATTTGTTGAACTTAATGAAAAGAGAGAGAGATTGGGCCTTAACCAAAGGGACTGCCCCTTGGTGGCAATGAGACCAACTATTTGTTTATAAAATTAGATCCATTACATATGTGCGTTTCATATTATAAAAAAAAAAAACACTTTCATCCACAATAACCAAACCTTACAAAAAAAATTATTGGAAATGATGAACCCACTGAAATGTGATAAGGAAGAACTGCAACCATCAAAATGAAACTCGCTCAAGAGGATACAGAATTTTATTTTATTTTTTTTTTTTTGGGGGGGGGGGGGGGATCCAAACTCTAAAAAGAAAAGGATTTATAATTTCCCCAACCCAAATAAGATATGATTCATTCCATCACAACTATTCTCACACATTTAACTCCAAAAATTAGAAAATGTTTCCACAACATTTGGAAGGAGTTTAGTGCTTACCTCAATAATTTTGCTAGGTGCTTTTAAAGCAGCTTTAGTTGAGTCCATGTGCTTGTAAGTAATGAAACCATATCCACGGGACTTTCCTGTTGCTTTGTCATAGATAACAGCTCCTTCTTCAATTTCCCCATGCACGCTAAATGCCTGAACGTGATATAATTATAACAACTTTATTAGGAAAAAACCAACTGAGCACTGTTCTTTGAAGGAGATAGAAGCCCAGGAGAAAAAATATTATTAAAAAAGGTGTTGATTCCAAGATTTAATGTTCCAGGACTAGAAACACAGAGTCTAAAGAACAAACACAAACAGACAGGCAAAACACAAGCAACAACCAACTGCACTCACAGCACACAATGTTTCTGAAGTGGTATTCCAAGCCAAGCCACGAACAAAAAGCTTTCGATTGACAGGATCTGCGCTGGCAACACTTTTTATTTCTTCTGCGATGGAAGGATACTGGGACCCTCTTTATGCCTCAACATGCAACGCAAATAAACACACATTCACCATGTCAATCACACAGCATACAATTGAAGCAACACCCTTGTGATTTCCACTGTGTAATACCCACAAAAATTCATTCTTACCATAGTTTTAGTAATGGAAGTGGTTACTTTCGAAGGAAATTTTTTATTTAAGAACTATAAAGACAAGATTTTTTTTTTCCAAAAAAATTGTTTCGAGTTTAAATTCATTTTTTTTTTATTTTAGAACAAGAGTTTAAATTCATTTTTGATGATTATTGAACTTATAAGTTTGTCTTCTTTTTAAAATAGTGTATTAGATAAGTACTCTCTGACAAATCTGAATATGGTTTGGAACATTTAGGATAATTTAACAATTTGACATTCTTTTGTCAATTTAACAATTTGATATTCTTTCGTCAGAAGCAATTTTTCATAGATAAGTTTTTTATATAAAAAAATATATCGTTTGGTGTTAGACTTGAATTCTAATAAATTTTGATGAAATATTTATTTGTTGAATTCGCAGGTATTAATTTTTTTTTTTAAGATGCCCTGTGGAAATTTGAACTTTTGATCTTCCAATTGAGAGTATAATGTCTTAACCAATTGAGTTATGCTAAGATTGACTAAATTTGTCTTTTTATGATAAATATTTTTGTTGATTATGAAATTACAAATATTATTGCTAAAATTTACTCATGGTTGTTCTTTCACTAGGTTTACTCTCTTTCTTTTCTCTTTATCCATGAGTGTCCAATTCATTTGGCACAAAGTTCAACTACTCAAACGAGACAATTGCTTGATTCTACTACATTTTGTTCCCAAGGGAACTCGTAAGATATTAGACTCCAAAGAGGTGGTCTAGTCGGTGGTCATCATGACTTGAACTCATTCTCTCTCCCTCCCCCTCCCCCTCCCCCTCCCTCCCCCTCCCCCTTCAGATGCTCATTTGATAGTGTTTAGGGATGGAATCCGATAGGTTCAAGCAATTGAAGAGTCAATGCTTAAACATAAATCTTGATAGATTAGGTGGTGAGGGGAATGATGGAATTTGTTGGGTTCAAAGAATTTATTCAAACAAAAGATGGGAGAAGGGAATCCACATGAAGTTTGTAGAAACACAGGGAAGAGGATGAATGGGACACCCTCTGCAAAAGGGATAAAAGGTTGCATTACAAAAGGATAAAAGGATTCAAGATATAGGTAAACAAACATGTCAAAGAAAATAACTAGGTCACAATATTATAGAATGTAAGAAAATTATTGTATTATATGGGCAAAGCTTTTCTAAGATATAAATGTGTGCTTGCACACGTGTATAAAGGTTGTCAATAAAGTGTCAATCGAGGATCTTTTTTTTCCCTTTTTGGTCAATTTGAGAAGGAGATTTTCTTTTTCGAATTTGAGAAGTGGGGTTTCATTTCTCTGTTGGGGGATCTTCTTTTGCCCATATGAAAGAATTTGAAGTTGATTGGAAATAAATATTCACAATGCAAGAAAAACAATCAGTTCATCAAATAATTTAGAGGCATGCACGGTAGAAACGTAGAGGACATTCTTTCATTGTAAGTGATCGTCTCTCACCCTTCATTCTTGGCCGGGAGAATTCCATGCATCCACGAAGTTGATCTCTTTCTTGTTTTTTTTTTTTTAGAGAGAGAGAGAGAGAGAATGGAAGTTTTTCTCTTGAAACTACCATGAAGCTTTATATTGAGGGACACAGGTCATTGGATGCCGATCACATTGGATGATCTAGTTTTAAGAAGAAAGTTGAAACCAAAGAAAGGAAGATCTTGCAGAAGCAATAGAAAAGGTCAGATAACAGTTATAGAAAATAGATTGGCATAGGGCTTGAGGGAGGCAGAAGGGAAACATTAAACCCTTAATTTTACTGGGCTTTAATAATAGACATCTCAAAGAAGACCGATCGGAAGCTAAAATAACTTAACGAAAACTATGATGCCCTTGGGTAATTCATGGCCTAGCATACAGAGAAAATGGGACTTCAACGAAACAGCCAAGAGAAGATAAGGTGTATATTTACAAATTCAAAGGAAGCAAGGGCCAAGAAGACAATAATTTGGCAGATGTTTTCCATGATTTATTTGAAGAAAATGCAAAGGAGGACATAAAATATTCGACAGAGATTAATTATACAGTTGAAGTTTAAGCAATTTGATAAGCCCAAAGCAATAATTCCTCACATCTCAATGGCAACATCTCCCATTCTAGTCACATTTCCAACAAAAGAAGAAGGCAGGGAGTTTGAGACCAATAAAAAAAAAACATTATGTGGAGTAGTCTAATAACATCCATTTTAAATAATGGAGAGAAAAGGAAAATCAAAAAGCACAAGGAAGTCAAGTGGGTGTAGTCCTTGTCGTGTGCCATGTTGTGCATGTGAAGAGCATTGGCAAATCCTAGCCTAAGGGGATGTGATTATCATGGGATGAAAAAAAGGTTGAAGTTGTTGAGGTGAAGGAGCTTATTCTTCGTCAAGTACTGACGTACTGTTATTGTACTCGTTATGTTTTTCTAAATACTCGTGTGGAGGATCAGACAATAATTCTAAATCTCTGATAAAAATTAAACTTTCACACCAGATATGAGTATTTGAGAGTTGCAGTCACTCTTTAATAAATTATTTGAGAGTTCTTTAATAAATTGCTTCTGCTGAATTAAATTTGAATAGAATTTATATGAAAAAAATCTAGGATGGGACACATTATGACAAAACGAAGAACGATGGCTTTGTAGTATATAGAAATTGTGCCTGCTCATAAGGAACAAAGTAACTAGTTCTTAAAGGCTAAGAAATGAGGCTTCGAGTATTAAGGCTTGCTTCACTGACGATACTGTTAGAGGAACAACTTCGAAGCAAATCCTTAGGAAAAACACCCATTTGAGGTTTAATGGTAAAGACTTGGAATGCTTGGAGATGCCTTCCAAGGTTATGGGTTCAAGCTCCAAGTTGAAAACTTAATACCTTAAAATCCCTGTGTACTCTCTGAAATATATGAAGAACAGCTTAGGAAAAAGTTAAGTTCAACATTTAAAGGATGACCCTTCTACATGTTTACTAGTGGTTTACTGTGGAAATGCCTCATACATCTACGAACCGAAAAGATTCCAAAATTCAGCTACAATAGAAACTAAGAACCCAAAACCCTAAAAAGGTCATCCGCAACACTGGCATAAATGAGTTAAGAGTGGGATCACCAAATTTTTTGAAACCCCATATTTCATACAATATCGTCTTTCCCAGAAAACAGAAGGACAAAGTCAGGTACGAAAAAGAAGAAGAACTAAGAAAATGAAACCCTAAGAGTCATTCACGAAAGCGAATATGAAGAAGAACGAAGTGCAAATGAAAGTATAGTTTAGTAAAGCAGGGAGAAGAGACGTACAGTTTAGCAAGGAGATCGACAAGTTGTGGCTTGGGAAGGGGTTCGAGGAGAGACCGCAAATGTTCGACGGAAGAAAATTCGCCGTTGCCGATGGTCTCCTCCAGCTTCCGCTTCTTCAAATCCTCCATGTTTGTGAAGGTCTATCAAACGCGGTTGGCGCTGAAGAGATAGCAAACCTGAACTCTTCCGAGAAAGCTTGAAAACTGGACTGAACAGAGCCCTACTGTTTACATGTGGTTTTCATATCCATGGAGGGGTGTTCAAAGTTGGGTTGTGTTTAATTTTGGGTGGGGTTGTTTTTTCTTTAGGTCGGATTGAGTGGTAATTGACAAAAAAAAATAACATTTTTCAAATTTTGATTTTGACTTTTGGACCATTTTTAAAATGTATGTTTTCTGATCCCACAATTTTGAAAATGAATGAAAATTACCTTGATACCCTTCATATTTCAAAATTCACTCGAAACCTTCACTTTTCTTTTCCATTTTCACTTTTCCCCATTTCAAAAGTCATCAATCTCACTCCATTTCACTCTTCCCATTCTACATTTCCTTGTCATTCTCCTTTTCATTAAAGATCATTTGGAATTTTTCAACTAAGGTATGGATTTTCATTTTTTTTTTCCAGTTAATGTGTTAGTTTATGTTAGGCTCTTGTGTGAATATTAAAATTTATGTTAGATTTATGTTGAATGTTTTTTTTTTTTCTAAAAGCATCATGTTCGACATTTTTTGAATAAGTTTGAGCCTAAAATGCATTTCTGGAAATCGGTCTTACCTGGTCGGGCTTCATACCATTGTGACCAGGTATGTGACCGGGCGGGGGCAAGTTTGAGGTTGCTTGGGGATAGATTTGGGGAAGAGGGGAAGATTGTGCCGATGGTAGACCGATCGGGCCGTATGTGTATTTTGACAGGGCATGGGCGGGAAAGAGAGGAAAGGACAAGAGGGAAGGGGGCAAAACTGGGTAGGAGTAGGTGGTGCCCGATCCCAGCTCGGCTGGGTGTAGGGGGCGGGCACGGGGTAGAGAGGGGGCGCGCGTGGAAGTATTGGGACTAAATGATCGCTTAACTATGATCGCTTTCTCAACTAATATTATCAACTAATCAAAATGGTTCGGTATTAGACCATGGTATTGGATTTTCTAAACGATGGTACTACACGATCGTTTAGCTACAACGTGCGTTAAGCGATGTGATGAAGTGCTACACGATAGTGCTGAGCGATCGTTTAGATGTAGAGCTAAGAAATCGTGGCATGGGAACTAAACGATACATTGGATTTTCTAAACGATGGCACTATACGATCGTTTAGCTAAGACGCGCGCTAAACGATGCGATAAAGTGCTACGCGATAGCGCTGGGCGATCGTTTAGATGCAGAGCTAAGCGATCGTGGCGTGGGAACTAAACAATACGCTGGATTTTCTAAACGATGGCACTATACGATCGTTTAGCTATGACGTGCGCTAAACAATGCGATGAAGTACTACGCGATAGCAATGAGCGATCGTTTAGATGTAGAACTAAACAATATGTTGGATTTTCTAAACGATGGTACTACACGATCGTTTAGCTACATGATAAATGCCAGTTATTATAAGCCTTTTATTTAGAATCGTGAGGGCTAATAAGTAGAAAATGCGGTGATAATACTTAAAATTTGCGAAAAATTGAGTTTTGCGTCAATTAGCACCTAGATCCTCATTGACCCCAATACTATGCGTTACTCCATGCCGAAGTGTCTATTTTTGTAGCTATCGCAGGAATCAAACGCATGCGTTTGAAATAAGCAATCACAGACAAATGCATGCGCTGAAGCTAGGCAATCACAAAGACAAACGCATGCGCTGAAGGTTAGATCATATGCGTCCATTGCATGGAAGTTGCGGTGATCGTATGCATCCAACGCATGGAAGTTGCGGTGATCATATGCGTCCAACGCATGGAAGTCGTGGTAATCATATGCGTCCAATGCATGGAAGTTGCGGTAATCGTATGCGTCCATCGCATGGAAGTTGTGATGATCAAGCGAATGCGGTGATCAATTGGAAATTGCGGCCACAGAGTGACGACCATAATAGAAGAATGATCGCAAGATGGGTAGAATGCGTTGATGCTTCAGCTGAATCAAGCTCGGACTCATACTTTGGGAGTATCAACAAGATAAGGCGATGTGACATTGCCCATACCGCGACAAAAGCATCAGTGAGCCATAATGCAATCATTATAGCTATCGGCGTTTAAACTCTATAAATAGCCTTTTGGATCTTCATTTCAAGACATCCGAGCTTCTGCCTCAAGGAAGAAGTTTGTGATACAGATGAGAGCTTGAAAGAGATTTCCAGTGAGAATTCTTCATCTCCACAACCCAGACCGAGTGACAATCGGAGTATTCGTCGGAGATAGAGCTCGAGAGAGACATCTCCACCATTCAACCATGGCACCACCGGCAGCCTTGACGCAGAGTCCTTCATCTCTCTTCTAATCTCTGTATTGTATTACATTTTAGCTTGAGATATTAAGATATTTTGTGATCAATGCAAATCTTAATTCCTTCATTATCGTCTTCTTCATCGTCTTCATCTCTATCTTAGTTTATTTTCAGCGTTTATTTATCAAAGTCAATCGCATGCTTAATCGTGTAGCCTAGAGATAGGACGCATGTAGCAACCCACCAAAAGGTGTGCGTTGTACGAGTATAGTGAGTTAATCTTCTTTGCTTAGTGAAAGGCTATGGCACGCCTGTCTATGGGATGCTGCGTTGCTTGTCTATAAGTTAAGTAGCCGCATCTAACTGCCTAAGAAGGTAAGGGATGGAATGCACTAAGCAAGGTTCGTATTGTTTCTAGAGATGCTCGACGCAACCATGCACTATAGAGATATAGTGTAACATCCCACACCTTTTTATTTATTTATTAATAATGTAAAACTTTTCCCTTTTCAGTAATTGTCCTTAGTTGAAGGGCATGTTTGGAATTCTGAATTTAAAGTATAAATGCGAGGATTTAAGTGTTATAGTGGAAATTATTAAAAAATTATTCAATTTTCAAATTCAATTTGAAAAGTTATGGCAGGAATTAATTATTTTTGGAAAAAGGAAAGAGATTAAATAGTATAAAGTGGATTAAGGAAAGGATTTAATTAGAGATATACTATTTTCCTTTATTATTATTATTATTATTAGATTTTTTTAAAAATAAAAAGGGCACCCCCATCTCCCTTACAGCTGCCTCGCTCGAACGCCGCCCAGATCGGACGCTGAACGTCCGCCGCCAGCCACGAATCCCACCCTCTCGCATCTTTTTCTCTCTTGGCAACCCTCGCCCTTCGCTCCCGTCTCGCCAACCGGTCAAGCCGTGCCACCTCCGATCGACGTCTCAGACCTAGCCGTGCGCGTGCCGCTCGTTCTCGTGCACTGCTGCGTCTCCCCAAAGTTTTCCGTGTCGGATCTAGGGATTTGACCGCACTGCTTCCCTGGCCCTTCGCTCACGATGGTTCTCGCCAACCGGTCAAGTCACGCCGCCTCCGATCGTTGTCTCAGATCCAACTCCCCCGCGTCTACCACCCTAGCCGCTTCTCTACCGGTTGTCGTCGCCCTGCCACGTCGGGTTCGTCTTGGTCTTCGTCAAATCTATTGGGGTAAGGTTGTGTCGGTTTGTTTCGTTCTCTTGGCCATTAATATTGTGTTTCAGTGTTATGACTCGTCTTTATTGAATTTTGTTTCAAGTTTAAGTTGCCAGGGAGTTTGGAAGTCAAAGGAGGCACCGTCGTGGAAGATGGAAGTGTTTTTCTTTCTTTGAATAAGTTCTTGATAGTTTGGACTTGGACCTGAAGTCTTACAATTATGGCTTCAACTGAAATTTGAGAGTTGTTTTGTTGTTAGGACCGCTACTTTGGATTGCCGTCATAGTTTGGTGATCTAAAATTTTTATCTGTGGAGTATCGACTCGAGGTAAGTAATCTTATCACTGGAACTGCCCACGGGCCAGACTCTAGTTGTATGCTAGTATGATAAGTGTATGTTATGGTAAATGTTAGCATGTTGATTGACAGTATGACTTGAATCAAAGTATATTCTGGCACAAATTATGATTTATTTACATACACACCTAAGTGTTTGATCGTTAGTATGTGATAGTATGTGTTTTCATATGTCGATGTCTGATCTGCTGGTGTTGAGGCATACTTGTATGTTGTGGATTTATGATATAAGTTATACATGGATGATGTATAATATGTTGTTAAGAATTATGGGTATGTGATGCAGCCATGGTATTAAGGATTTTTATGTATGCTTTAGAACCGTACAATGTTGAATCTTAGCACATTAAGACTGTGTGAATATCCTCATTGATTAGTTAGATGCTCACCAGTTTGTGTTTCCTTCGGGATTCACCAGTTTAGTATTTTCTCCAGGATTCACCAGTTTTGTGGGCATACTTAACTGTATTTATGTGCCATATAGGATAGGGATCAGTCTCTTATATGTTACATGTATTTATGTGCCATATGTGGGTATCTAGAGGACATAGATGGCTAGCCTGACCCCAGTGGTAAGGTTACTTACTGAGTATTTTATACTCATTCTTTCTTATGTTGATGTTTCAGGTAAGGGTAGAGATACACCGACGATGGCGCAGTGGAATTCATGATCGAGCCACTGGGACTAGTTTTTTTTTACGCTTCCGCATCATGAGATTTAGAGTTCTTTTCATGTTTCCCTTAATGTTTAGTTTTGATGTTTGAAACTTATTATTAAGAATTGTTTTTCATATGTACTTATTAACCTTTATGATTTCTGGGTACCCTATTATTGTTTTTAACAATTGTATTTAATAAATGTCTTTTGAACTTCTCTTGTTTTTAATTAGCATTTATTTCAAATGACTAAGCGTCATTTTAAATTCTTTACATGCATTTATTTTAGTAATGGCCTTACCTAGGTCCTAGGAGGTCGGGTCGTTACAGTTGGTATCAGAGCCCATGTTTTGGGTTCTGTAGACTGACTTACTATGTAAGTCTAGATAGTCCCTGTGACCAGTAATGAATTCCTCATCATCGCTAGGTACATTCTATTAATGAAAGTTTCCATATGTATATGAGGACAGTGATGTAGTGTTTTAAACACATGATGTCTGAGAGAGGCTCAAAAATAGTTAGCTAACGTACAAATTTATGACAGGACATGGCACCTAAATGTAGAACAAGGAAAATAGTTAGAGAAGAAATACCAGCAGAGAGAGAAGGGAGTAATCAAACTGCTCCGGCGGCGCCAATTTCGCCTATGACCCAAGTGGATGAAAAGGCAATGGAAGCCCGAATTAGTGAAGCTGTTGCAACTGCTCTGATGGGGAAGCTGTAGGAGCTGATCCGTAGCACGATGGCAGGACAGCCTGCCCAGACTCAGGCTCAAGAGGAACCGGTGCCACCCGAGCCGTTACGACAAACCTGCCCGCAGGACAATGACACACAGAGCTTATCTCTCGAGGCCAAACATTTAAGGGATTTTCGGAAGTATGGCCCTCGCCCCTTTGATGGATCGTTAGGAGACCCCACCAAGGCAGAATTGTGGTTGTCATCCATTGAGACAATTTTTCGTTTTATGAGGTGCGAGGAAGAACATAAACTGGAATGTGCAGTCTTCATGCTGACTGGTAACGCGTCAATCTGGTGGCGTTCGACAGAAAAGATGATCGATATCAGAGGTGACCTTGCAACCTGGGAACAGTTCAAGGAACGTTTTTATGAGAAGTACTTTTCGGCCAACACCCGATACAATAAGCAGGCAGAATTCTTGAACCTGAAGTAGGGCGTTATGTCAGTGGAGGAGTACGAGAAAGAATTTGATAAGCTGTCTCAGTTTGCTCCTGAGCAAGTGGCCACCGAGGCAGCGAGGACCGAGAGATTTATCCAGGGCCTGAGGAGCAGGTTGCGAGGGATGGTGCATGCCTTGGATCTCAAGACTTATGCTGCGGCACTGCGAGCTGTGTGAGGATTGATGCTGACTCCTAGGGGGGAGAGGAATACAGGAGGTCACTCGGGATTGGAACCTCCGCAGGGCAGAAAAGGAAGGCTGAGCACGGGACTCTTGAACATCAGCAGAGGGGTCAGAACACTGTGCATGTTCCACATCAGTAGGGACAACAGAGTACCCAAGCTGGGAATGGCAGGGAGGATAGATCGATATGCACCACTTGCGGTAAGCAACACTGGGGACGTTGTTTAGCCGGCTCTGGGAATTGTTTCCGATGTGGTCAGAAGGGACATATGGCAGATAGATGCCCAAGGAAGAATGCGCTTGAGCACAGAAGCTAGCCCGTAGGATCATTCCAGGGAGGCCCGAACCGCCAGCAACAGTAGGGAAAGGTATTTTCTACCACTCGGCATGAGGCCGAGAAGTCAAGCACCGTGGTGACAGGTACACTTCCCATTTTGGGACACCATGCTCTTGTTTTATTTTACTTTGGTTCTTTGCACTCGTTTATATCTGCTATATTTGTGAGACACGCCATGTTAGACTCAGAATCGTTGCAATTTGCATTGTCTCTTTCCACTCCATCGGGAGAGATTATGTTAGCTACAGAAAAGATAAAGGCATGTTAGGTAGAGGTAGCCAACCGTACATTAGATGTAACCCTGATAATTTTAGATATGCGCGATTTTGATGTTATATTAGGCATGAATTGGTTAGCTGCTAACCATGCTAGCATAGATTGTTCTCGTAAGGAAGTTATCTTTAAACTTCCTACAGGAGCCAGTTTCAAGTTTAAAAGGGTTGGGACTGTAGTCCTACCCAAGGTGATATCCGCATTGAAGGCCAATAGGCTATTCGACCAAGGAGTCTGAGGCTTTATGACTAGTGTAGTAAAAACAAGGAAGAATGAAGTTACCTTGACTTCAAAGCCAGTAGTGAAGGATTTTCCAGATATGTTTCAGAAGACCTTCCCGGATTGCCCCCGCAGCGGGAGATAGATTTTGCTATTGAATTAGAGCCAGGCACAACCCTATTTCGAGGGCCTTGTACAGGATGGCCCCGACAAAGTTGAAGGAATTAAAGGTCCAATTGCAGGAGTTGTTGGACAAGGGTTTCATTCGTCCTAGCGTGTCACCATGGGGTGCACCCATTTTGTTCGTGAAAAAGAAGAATGGATCGTTACGTCTATGCATTGACTGCAGAGAGTTGAACAAGGTGACCGTCAAGAACAAATATCCCCTTCCCAGGATCGATGATTTGTTTAACCAGTTACAGGGAGCTACGGTGTTCTCTAAGATTGACCTCCGGTCAGGGTACCACTAGCTGAGGATAAAGGACAGTGACATACCCAAGACAACCTTTCGTTCGAGGTATGGACATTATGAATTCATAGTGATGTCATTCGGCCTATCGAATGTACCAGCAGTGTTCTGGATCTGATGAATAAGGTGTTCAAGGAATTCCTCAACACCTTCGTTATTATTTTTATTGATGATATTTTGATTTATTCTAAGACAGAGGCCGAGCATGGGGAGCATTTGTGGAGAGTTTTAGAGGCATTGAGGGCCAATAAGCTATATGCTAAGTTTTCTAAATGTGAATTTGGTTGAAGCAGGTGTCTTTTCTAAGGCATGAGGTATCCAAGGAAGGTGTCTCAGTGGATCCTGCAAAGGTGGAGGTAGTTACGGGTTAGGCTCGTCCAACCACGGTCAGTGAGGTACGCAGCTTCCTGGGGTTAGCAGGCTACTACAGACGGTTTGTGAAGGATTTCTCTCGCATAGCCGTCTCATTAACTCAGTTGAACCGGAAGGGGGCAACATTTGTTTGGAATGAGGCTTGTGAAAGCAGTTTCCAGGACCTCAAGCAGAGGCTGGTTTCAGACCCAATTCTCACAGTATCGGACGGATCAGGTGGTTTCGTCATTTTCAGTGATGCATCCAAGAAGGGGTTGGGATGCGTATTGATGCAGCATGGTAGAGTAGTTGCTTACGCTTCACGTTAGCTGAAGAAGCACAAACAGAATTATCCCACGCATGACTTAGAGTTAGTAGCAGTGGTTTTTGCTCTCAAGATCTGGAGACATTACTTGTATGGAGAATAGATACAGATTTTCACCGACCACAAGAGTTTGAAGTACTTTTTCACTCAAAAGGAGCTAAACATGAGGCAACGAAGGTGGTTGAAACTAGTAAAGGATTATGACTGTGAAATTTTGTACCACCGGGGAAAGCAAACGTAGTGGTAGATGCTTTAAGCAAAAAGATGGCCCATTCCGCAGCTCTTATTACCGGACAGACTCCCCTATGCAGGAAACTGGAGAGGGCAGAGATTGCAGTAGTCGTGGGTAAGGTTGCAACACAGTTAGCACAGTTGTCGGTGCAACCAAGCCTAAGGCAGAAGATTATTGATGCGCAGCGAGATGACCCTTATTTGGAGAAGAGAGTTCGTAGAGTGAAGTCAGGCCAGGATAGCGAATTCTCTATGTCAGCAGAAGGCGGCCTCATTTATCAGGGGCGTCTGTGTGTGCCGGCGGTTAGTGACATTAAGGATGAGCTGTTGTCAGAGGATCATAGTTCCCTATTCTCGGTCCACCCCGGCAGCACCAAGATGTACCAGGATCTGAAACGCTACTATTAGTGGAATGATATGAAAAGAGAGGTTGCGGAGTTCGTCAGTAAGTGTTTGGTGTGCCAGCAGGTGAAAGCCCCAAGGCAGAGGCCAGCAAGCTTGTTACAACCATTAAACGTACCAGAATGGAAGGGGGAGCATGTGTCTATGGATTTCATCGTGGGTTGCCTCGGACAGTTAAAGGTTTCACTGTGATATGGGTCGTTGTAGACAGACTTACGAAGCTAGCACATTTCATACCTGGAAAGTAGACCTTTTCAGTGAATAAGTGGGCACAGATATACATGAAGGAAGTGGTAAGATTGTATGGAGTACCCGTGTCCATTGTGTCGGATAGAGACCCTCGTTTTACGTCTAACTTCTAGAAGAGTCTCCAAGAGGCATTGAGAACCAACTTCAGTACAGCGTTCCACCCTCAGACTGATGGGCAGACAGAGAGATTGAATCAGATACTAGAAGACATGTTGCGTGCCTGTGCCATAGAGTTTTTTGGAAATTGGGATGCTTACTTGCACTTATTGGAGTTTGCGTACGATAACAACTACCAGTCCACTATTGGGATGTCACCCTTTGAGGCCCTATATGGGAAGAGTTGCAGGTCCCCTATGTGTTGAGATGAGGTAGGAGAGGGGAGATTGTTAGGACCTGAATTGGTGCAGACCACAAATGAGGCCATATAGAAGATCAGGGCTCGTATGCAGATAGCCCAGAGCAGACAGAAGAGCTATGCCGATGTAAGACGTAAGGACCTGGAATTTGAGATTGGGGTAAAATTGTTCTTAAAGGTGGCACCCATGAAGGGTAATCTAAGGTTTAGCAGGAAAGAAAAGTTGAGTCAGAGATTCATTGGACCTTTCGAGGTCTTGGAGCGAGTTGGCCCTGTAGCTTACCGTTTGGCCTTGCCTCCAGCATTGTCTTCAGTTCATAATGTCTTCCATGTCTTGATGCTAAGGAAGTATGTGGCAGACCCGTCCCATATAGTTGAATATGAGCCCTTACAGTTGAATGATAACTTGAGCTACGAGGAGAAGCCCATAGAGATTCTTGCCAGAGAAGTAAAGACATTGCGCCGTCGGGAAATTGCTTTTGTGAAGGTTCTATGGCAGAACCACCAGTTCAGGGAAGCCACCTGGGAGCGAGAGGACGAGATGAAGGCCCAGTACCCGAAGCTTTTTCAAGGATGAACTTTCGAGGACGAAAGTTCTTTGAGGGGGGAAGAATGTAACATCCCACACCTTTTTATTTATTTATTAATAATGTAATACTTTTCCCTTTTCAGTAATTGTCCTTAGTTGAAGGGCATGTTTGGAATTCTGAATTTAAAGTATAAATGCGAGGATTTAAGTATCGTCGTGGAAATTATTCAATTTTCAAATTCAATTTGAAAAGTTATAGTAGGAATTAATTATTTTTGGAAAAAAGAAAGGGATTAAATAGTATAAAGTGGGTTAAGGAAAGGATTTAATTAAAGATATAATATTTTCCTTTATTATTATTATTATTAGTTTTTTTAAAATAAAAAGGGTAGCCCCATCTCCCTCACAGCCGCCTTGCTCGAACGCCGCCCAGATCAGACACCGAACGTCCGCCGCCAGCCACGAATCCTAGCCGCTCGCATCTCTTTCTCTCTTGGCAACCCTCGCACCCTTCGCTCCCGTCTCGCCAACCGGTCAAGCCGCGCCACCTCCAATTGACATCTCAGACCTAGCCGCGCGCGTGTCGCTTGTTCTCATGCACCGCTGTGCCTCCCCAAAGTCGTCCGTGTCAGATCTAGGGATTTGACCGCACTGCTTCCCTCGCCCTTCGCTCACGACGGTTCTCGCCAACTGATCAAGTCATGCCGCCTCCGATCGACGTCTCGGAACCAGCTCCCCCGCGTCTGCCACTCTAACCGCTTCACTACTAGCTGTCGTCGCCCTGCCACATCGGGTTCGTCTTGGTCTTCGTCAGATCTATTGGGGTAAGGTTGTGTCGGTTCGTTTCATTCTCTTGCCCATTAATATTGTGTTTCAGTGTTATGACTCGTCTTTATTGAATTTTGTTTCAAGCTTAAGTCGTCAGGGAGTTTGGAAGTCAAAGGAGGCATCGTCGTGGAAGGTGGAAGTGTTTTTCTTTCTTTGAATAAGTTCTTGATAGTTTAGACTTGGACCTGAAGTCTTACAATTATGGCTTCAACTGAAATTTGAGAGTTGTTTTGTTGTTAGGACCGCTACTTTGGATTGCCGTCATAGTTTGGTGATCTAAAATTTTTATCTGTGGAGTATCGACTCGAGGTATGTAATCTTATCACTGGAACTGCCCACGGGCCAGACTTTAGTTGTATGCTAGCATGATAAGTTTATGTTTCCTTCGGGATTCACCAGTTTTGTGTTTCCTTTGGGATTCATTAGTTTTATGTTTCCTTCAAGATTCACCAGTTTAGTGTTTCCTTCGGGATTCACTAGTTTTGTGGGCATACTTAACTACAATAGGATAGGACTCAGTCTCTTATTTGTTACATGTATTTATGTGCCATATGTGGGTATCTAGAGGACATAGATGGCTAGCCTGACCCCAGTGATAAGGTTACTTACTGAGTATTATATACTCATTCTTTCTTATGTTAATGTTTCAGGTAAGGGTAGAGATACACCGGCGATGGTGCAGTGGAATTCATGATCCAGCCACTGGGGCTAGTTTTTTTTTATGCTTCTGCATCATTTTTCATGTTTCCCTTAATGTTTAGTTTTGATGTTTGAAACTTATTATTAAGAATTGTTTTTCACATGTACTTATTAACCTTTATGATTTATGGGTACCCTATTATTGTTTTTAATAATTGTATTTAATAAATGTCTTTTGAACTTTTCTTGTTTTTAATTAGCATTTATTTCAAATGACTGAGCATCATTTTAAATTCTTTGCATGCATTTATTTTAGTAACAGCCTTACCTAAGTCCTAAGGGGTCAGGTCGTTACAATTAGTATCAGAGCCCATGTTTTGGGTTCTGTAGACTGACTTACTATGTAAGTCTAGATAATCCCTGTGATCAGTGATGAATTCCTCGTCATCGTCAGGTACATTCTACTAACGAAAGTTTCCATATGTATATGAGGATAGTGATGTAGTGTTTAAACGCATGATGTCTGAGTGAGGCCCAAAAATAGTTAGCTAACGTATGAATTTATGACAAGACATGACACCTAAATGTAGAACAAGGAAAATAGTTAGAGAAGAAATACCAGCAGAGAGAGAAGGGAGTAATCAAACAGCTCCGGTGGTACCAATTCCACCTATGACCCAAGTGGATGAAAAGGCAATGGAAGCCCGGATTAGTGAAGCTGTTCCAACCACTCTGATGGGGAAGCTGCAGGAGCTGATCCATAGCACGATGGCAGGACAGCCTGCCCAGACTCAGGCTCAAGAGGAACCGGTGCCACCCAATCCGTTACGACAAACCCACCCGTTCAGCCGGATAAGGGATGCTTTTAGAATTTGGCCTGGACCGGCTCGACCGGGTATTGGACCAAGTAGAGGTATTCTGTTTTTTCGCCCGGCCCCGTACCTGGCCAGGTATGGGCTAGGCCATTTTTTTTTTATTTATTTATATTTATATAGAATTTTTTTTAAGTATGCATTGATGATCATGATGTGTTGTCTTCTAATTTATCTATTTCATGAAAAATGTAGGTTATAATGGAACTAGATATGAAGGTTCATCCTAATGACTATTTTCCTGCGGCCCTTTCATGTTGTTCCCACATAGGAAAGGCTATCCCTAAAATTAAGAAAAAACTATGTCCGACACAATCAGCCATGTTTAGACAAACATATTTTGGTCCTCTCCTTAACACAAACATTATCTTCAATGGACCACTAATTCATTATATTTTTCTTCGGGAGGTAGAGGAACCTAGGAGAGATGTTATTAGCTTTAATCTTACGGGGAATAAAAAATATCCTTCAGCCAAGTAGAGTTTAACCTTATCACAGAACTAAAATATCAAACTAGAAATGTGAGGGGAGAAAATTCTTTTGTTAGACTTAGAGCCAAGTATCTAAACAATAATGAGGGCATGAAGGCATACGAGTTAGACTCTATTTTTCCAAGTCTTGAGTTTGAAAACGATTTTGATGCAGTGAAAATTGCATTGTTTTATTTTATTGAGTTATAATGGGTAGAGAGGGGAAAAAGCAAATGGATTTTGAAAATTTAGCGATCATAGACGATTGAAATAGATTTTGTAATGAGGATTGGAGCAAGAAAATTTTTGTCAATACAATTAAACGATTCAAACAAGGATTGAAAGATAAAGCATAGACTTATAAAGGCAATGCAGATGGAAAACAACAGATGTACAGTCTTTACGGGTTTCCCCATGCTTTTCAGGTAACTTAATTAGTTTGATTAATGAATATTCATAAAAGTACATCATTGATATACACTTACATTTCATATAAGTATCGACATATGAAACGATTTCATCATTATCCAGACACATTGCAAACAGATTGAATGACAATGCGATATACCACGCATTTTGAGATGGTCATGCTCACATTCTCCTTCATATGGAGTGATTAGAAACGAAGTCTTTGGGTCAGATGCAGTATGTTTGTTCTTAATTTTGTTGGGTTGGAATTATTTTGATGATTATAGCTTTTTGGTTTATAATGTATATAACCTAGCCCTATTCCGATTTAAGGGCTTCTCTTGAAGCAATAACGCGTTGATCTAGTCACCATCGGAGCCACAAAGGACTATCTAAATTGATCCTTTATTTATTCATGATTATAATTTTTTGTAGGTGAAAATTACATTGGAACTCGTTCCTTCTGAAGAAGAGATTCAGTTTATGAATCGTGTTATGGAGTCACCCATCTCTCCACTTGCACCAATTGCACCACCTGCACCACTTGCACCACCTGTACAACTAGAACCCACAAATGATGGCAATGTTGTTGGACCTTTGAACACTAAGGAGGTCGATGACAGTGAAAATCAACAAAGACATGACGAGAAGTCCCAAAAGAAATGGAAGAAGTACCGCAAATTGGTTAAGCTAGTCAAACGTCTTGATCGTTGCGTGGAAAGTTTGGAACATGACCTAAAAAGCATTAAGAAGTACTTGCGACGATTATCAAAATTAAGGATATACCATTATGATGCTTTTTGTACGTTATCTTCATAACTAAGCATGCAGGGATATACCTAAAAAGCATTAATAACTATGCATGCAGGGAAAATACGTTGACTGCACTAGAGGTGGGGACCATGGACGTACGAGTGATCATGCTGTGGCCAACGATGGTGATAGGGATGGTCATTCTCCTGGAGCTGTAGGTGTTGTAGGTGGTGATATTGTACCTGTGGCGGTTCCAGGTGACGATGTTGTAGATGAAGGGTCCGCCATTGATGGACGGAAGGACCTGGATGACCTCGTTGAGAAGTTAACGACCAAAACTATTTATGTAATATTGTCATTCAGAAGTTAGGATATTTTGTCATGATCCTTGTTGTCTGTCCTTATCATCTATGTCTTCCAATTTAGTATGCAATTTGGAAGTTACGATATTTCGTCATGATCATGCTATGACCTTCTATTGTTGTAATAATGATTTTATTTTTTATTTGATTGAATAACTCTATAATTGACATATAAGTGTAGCCATCATTGTGTAGGTTGATTGAACACCAATATTCTTATAAGTTCACTACAAATTTTATTGTGTAGGTTGTCGATATAAGTTCACCAGACACGGAAAATGTAAATGTAATAGAAGGTCGCAATGGCTGAATGAGGAAAATTTCTTGAAAATTAACTACACCATGGAAGGACATAAGTAAGTATGGGAAAAGGCAAAAAATGCATCAGAAGTATGATCCCCTCGTTGACATACCTGAAGATCTTAACATTAAATTTCAAAAGTGGATGGATAACGTAGACCCTGCTGCGATGATTCGGAGGAATGCATATGCTCAAATGGATAAAAATTGGTTTAATAGTCTGTTAACACCGTCCCAATTGATGAATGACGAGGTATATAACCTTTAATGTAGATTCTCGTGTGTGTATACGTGTCCCTATTTATTTGAACACTCTTATTGTGCAGGTAATAGACACATTTTTTATAGTCATAAAAACGAAAATGCAAGCCCAACTAGGCTTATGTCGTTGAAAATTTGCTATAGCTGACATTGTAGTTACGGTATGTTATCTAACATTGTAGTTACACTATATATTAGTGAAGGAAATTGGAAGCGAATTTCCATCAGCAGCGAAACAAGACTATTCAAAATTACAATCATGAATTAACATAACATTTACAGTCGACTTCAAACATAAACGGTTATGCAAATCATACAGAAATTACAGCATGAAAGTCTCAAAAGCACAAAGGGAAAACTATACAAACAATGGCATAAGCGTCTCCACGCTCTGTTGCGCACGAACGCTCGAACAATCTACAACCTCAAACGCCCGATCTACACGACCGCAATATCACAACGAACACAGCACAAACACTTCATGCTCATCCTCAACGAATGCCTCGGTCACGAATTCCTCCGTAACATGAACAGCCTCCACAACACCACTAACGACCTTCAGAAAACCTCGACGGTATTGAGTTGAGTTGAGTCTGACACCACCAATAAGGCGACCTTGGTATTTTCGGTGTGAGAATCCAGAGGGTGAGCTCTGTTCGGACTTGGTATGAGGCAGACGAAAGAGGAAAAAACGATCGCGTACACGACTGGGCAAGTGGGAGATGGCAGAGACCTATCATATAGGTCGATGCCCAATCATTTAGATAAAGCTATGTGATCGTCTAGCGAAAGCTATGCGATCGTTTAGTCTATCGTTTAGCTCGATCTATCGCCTACAGACTCTACACGATCGTTTACCTTGGGCCAGCGATCGTCTAGCAAAACTATGTGATCGTTTAGTAAATACTGCACGATCGTTTAGTTCTACTCTGCATGATCGTTTAGCTCGTCCAGTCGTCGTTTAGTAAATCTGTATTTACTTGACGACTTCATGAGTTTCTTTTGCGCGGAGAGAAAACTCAAAACTTTTTCAAACTTTTGTAACACCTCATTTTCAAAATAGGAAGTCTATTTTTCTTTTAAACTCACGG